>NC_056434.1:29469656-29667156 GCF_018296145.1 Oncorhynchus tshawytscha | reverse complement strand
GAATTGATGGGAAATGATGTAAATATATCACTAGCCACTTTAAACAATGCTACCTTATATAATGTTACTTACCCTACATTGTTCATCTCATATGCATACGTTGATACTGTACTCTATATCATCGACTGCATCCTTATGCAATACATGTATCACTAGCCACTTTAACTATGCCACTTGGTTTACATACTTATCTCATATGTATATACTGTACTCGATATCATCTACTGTATCTTGCCTATGCTGCTCTGTACCATCACTCATTCATATATCCTTATGTACATATTCTTTATCCCCTTATACTGTGTATAAGACAGTAGTTTTTTTGGAATTGTTAGTTAGATTACTTGTTCGTTATTACTGCATTGTCGGAACTAGAAGCACAAGCATTTCGCTACACTCGCATTAACATCTGCTAACCATGTGTATGTGACAAATAAAATTTGATTTGATTTGATTTGAGATGGGATGGTGTATCGCTGCTGAATGCTGTGGTAGCCATGCTGGTTAGGTGTGCTTGGAACCAAAAATCTCAAATTTGGACTCATCCGACCAAAGGACAGATTTCTACCAATTTAATGTCCATTGCTTGTGTTTCTTGGCCCAAGCAAGTCTCTTCTTATTGGTGTCCTTTAGTAGTGGTTTCTTTGCAGCAATTCGACCATGATGGCCGAATTCACGCATTCTTGATGTTGAAATGTGTCTGTTGGAAGTATGCTTGGGGTCATTGTCCATTTGGAAGACCCACTTGCGACCAAGCTTTAACTTCTTGACTGATGTCGCTTCACGATATCCACAACAATTTCCTGCCTCATGAGCCATCTATTTTGTGAAGTGCACCAGTCCCTCATGCAGCTATACACCCCCACAACATGATGCTGCTACCCCCGTGCTTCACAGTTGGGATGGTGTACTTGTCAAGGCTGTGTGCTCTGAGTTCCACATCTTTATTTTTGTGAAACTTACAAAACAAAAAGGAAACAAACAACGAACCATAACATAAGCAGTGCAACATGCAGTAACTCCAAACAAGATCCCACAAAACACAGTGGGAAAATGGCTGCCTAAATTTGATTCCCAATCAGAGACAACGATAAACAGCTGCCTCTGATTGGGAACCATACCAGGCCAACATTGAAATAAAACACCTAGATAGGAACACCACCCTAGTCACACCCTGACCTAAACAAAATAGAGAATAAAAAGGCTATCTGTGGTCAGGGCGTGACAGTTCTTTGGCTTGCAAGCCTCCCCCTTTTCCTCCTAATATAACAATTGTCATTATGGCCAAACAGTTATATTTTTGTACCAGACAACATTTCTCCAAAAAGTACCATCTTTGTCCCCATGTGCAGTTGCAAACAAAGGCTTGCTTTTTTAAACAGATATTTGCATACAGTAGCACTAATTCCAAAACGTTTTGGGACACTGTAAAGCCCATGGAGAAAAAGAGCACCTCCTCCCAGCTGCCCACTGCACTGAGAATAGGTATCACTTTCACCAACATCGGCCAACATCTCAGCACCCCCTGCAGCAAATTGCCCAAGCCCCCACGCTTCTCCTTCACCCAAATCCAGACAGCTGATGTTCTGAAAGAGCTGCAAAATCTGGACCCCTACAAATCAGCTGGGCTGGACAATCTGGACCCTCTCTTTCTAAAATGATCCGCCGAAATTGTTGCAACCCCTATTACTAGCCTGTTCAACCTCTCTTTCATATCGTCTGAGATCCCCAAAGATTGAAAAGCTGCCGCGGTCATCTTCCTCTTCAAAGGGGGTGACACTCTAGACCCAAACTGTTTTAGACCTATATCCATCCTCCCCTGCCTTTCTAAAATCTTCGAAAGCCAAGTTAACAAACAGATCACCGACCATTACGAATCCCACCGTACCTTCTCCACTATGCAATCTGGTTTCCGAGCTGGTCATGGGTGCACCTCAGCCACGCTCAAGGTCCTAAACAATATCATAACCGCCATCGATAAAAGACAGTACTGTGCAGCCGTCTTCATCGACCTGACCAAGGCTTTTGACACTGTCAATCACCGCATTCTTATTGGCAGACTCAATAGCCTTGGCTTCTCAAATGACTGCCTCGCCTGGTTCACCAACTACTTCTCAGAGAGAGTTCAGTGTGTCAAACCTGAGGGCCTGTTGTCCGGCAGTCTCTATGGGGGTGCAACAGGGTTCAATTCTCGGGCCGCCTCTTTTCACTGTATATATCAATGATGTCGCTCTTGTTGCTGGTGATTCTCTGATCCACCTCTACGCAGACGACACCATTCCATATACATCTGGCCCTTCTTTGGACACTGTGCTAACAAACCTCCAGACAAGCTTAAATTTCATACAACACTCCTTCCGAGGCCTCCAACTGCTTTTAAGTACAAATAAAATGAAGTGCATGCTCTTCAACCAATTGATGCCAGCACCCTCCCGCCCGACTAGCATCACTACGCTGGACGGTTCTGACCTAGAATATGTGGACAACTGCAAATACCTAGATATCTGGTTAGACTGTAAACTCTACTTCCAGACTTACATTAAGCATCTCCAATCCAAAATTAAATCTAGAATTGGCTTCCTATTTTGCAACAAAGGCTCCTTCACTCATGCTGCCAAACATACCCTCGTAAAACTGACTATCCTACCGATCCTTGATTTTGGCGATGTCATTTGCAAAATATCCCCCAACACTCTACTCAGCAAACTGGATGTAGTCTATCACAGTGCATTCCATTTTGTCCCCAAAGCCCCATATACTACCCACCACTGCGACCTAAATGCTCTCGTTGGCTGGCCCTCACTACATATTCGTTGCCAAACCCACTGGCTCCAGGTCATCTTCAAGTCTCTGCTAGGTAAAGCCCCGCTTTATCTCAGCTCACAGCAGGTATATCTCACTGGTCACCCCCAAAGCCAATTCTTCCTTTGGCCACCTTTCCTTCCAGTTCTCTGCTGCCAATGACTGGAACGAACTGCAAAAATCACTGAAGCTGGAGGCTCAGATCTCCCTCACTAGCTTTAAGCACCAGCTGTCAGAGTGGCTCACAGATCACTGCACCTGTACATAGCCCATATTTTAGTAGCCCAATCCAACTATCTCATCCCCATACTGTATTCATTTATTTTTCTGCTCCTTTATCTCTACTTGCACATTCATATATAATATATGTATTCCATGTGTAACTCTGTGTTGTTGTATGTGTCAAACTGCTTTGCTCTATCTTGGCCAGGTCGCAGTTGCAAATGAGAACTTGTTTTCAACTAGCCTACCTGGTTAAATAAAGGTGATTTATTTTTTAAGAGTCACAAGCTTGATGTAGTCATTGCGTGCTATGAATATTGGACCAAATGCTTACGTTTTTACTACTTTAATATACATAAGTGAATTTGTCCTAATACTTTTGGTCCCCTAAAATGGGGCCCCTCCCCAGCCATCTTTGTGCTTTGTGCCCACTCAGATTTTTGGTGTGCTTGACTCCCCTGCAAGCACACACTGCACATACACACACGCACGCACTCACAGGACCCCAACACTTATTTAACTACCAGTGGCTCTGGAACAGTTCAAATAAGGAAAGCTTTAGCTCAGAAAAAAAGTGTAACGCGAACCACAGTTGTTTTCCATTGACTAATTTAGCTCTGTCGATTACCTTTATAATCCCTATTTAACAATTATGAGCCATGAGGTAGAATAGAAGTAGTGAGCTTTGTTATATTCAGACACCTGGTGAAAATACTAGGTGGATGTCTGTTGTAACCCCTACTTAAATGACACAGATTAAAGTCTGATATTAAATTAGACTAATTAAGCACAATATTGGGAGCAAATTGCATGGTCTGAAAAGTGCTTAGCCCTGTTTAACTGGGCTAATTTATTGCAATGGCTTCCCTTGCACTCCCATCAGGCGTTGCTGCAGCCTAATGGGTATCCTGAATGGGAATCCATAATAAATACAAATAAACACTTCATTAGTCAGAAAAAAACAGCCTCTGACAAAAATACCTGACATGGTCTTTTTCTCAGCCCTGCATGTATGGACTAAGCTTCTTACTGTTCTCTGTTGACTCTCTTATCGTTTTGGATGAAACAGAGATGTTTCCATGACAACTACATCAAGAGTCCAATTACTTTGCTGTTTGTAGAAATGTAGAGTAAAAGAGTTCCAACCAACAGTAGAATCAAATAATAGCACAGTGTCACGTTCATCTTTAGGAGTATACCAAGATGCAACGTGGTATGTTTCCTTTATTTTGGAATAGAAAACTTCAAAGAACAAAAACAACAAAGCGAACAAACGAAACGTGACGCTATAATAGTGCTCATAGGCAACTATACATAGACAAGATCCCACAAAGCACAATGGGGAAATGGCTACCTAAATATGATCCCCAATCAGAGACAACGATAAACAGTTGCCTCTGATTGGGAACCATACCAGTCCACCATAGATATACAATTCCCCTAGATAACCCACCCATAATCACACCCCGACCTAACCAACATAAAGAATAATCAGCTCTCTATGGTCACAGGTAGTAGTTGGAATCTTACCGCACTATTCATGTATGCATGTCTACAGATTTAGATAATGGATATTCGCTATAGTTCAAGTTAAAATGTTTTTTTTCTGGCCTATTCTCACTCTCTTTTAGAGTTACAGTATTATCTGAAAGTCAATGTGGGGGCCATTCTGTGACCTGTGAATGTGACCAATAGCGCTAGCTGTGCCACTAGAGATCCTGGTTCGAGTCTTGGCTCTGTCACAGCCGGCCGCGACTGGGTGATCCGGGTTAGGGGAGGGTTTGGCCAGCAGGGATATTCTTGTCCCATCTCACTCTAGTGACTCCTGTGGTGGGCTGGGCGCAATGCACGCTGACACGGATGCCAGGTGTACGGTGTTTCCTCTGACACATTGGTGTGGCTGGCTTCAAGGTTAAGTGGGCATTGTGGCAAGAAGCAGTGCGGCTTGGCTGAGTTGTGTTTCGTAGGATGCATGGCTCTCGACCTTCGCCTTTCCCGAGTCCGTAGGGGAGTTGCAGCAATGAGACAAGACTGTAACTACCAATTGGATACAACAAAATTGGGGAGAAAAGGGAGAACAAAAAATCTAATAAATAAAGATTCTTCCCTCAGTTGTTACTAACAGTGGATGGAACTCCTTGTGGGTATTAAAATCAAACCATCATTGCTGAAATGTCTTGGTCAAAGTGGCACGGCATTCTATAGACTATGTTAACCCTCTGCAGTGCAAATGTTTGTTTTTCATCAAATAATAGCCAATCAATCAATCAATGAAATGTATTTATAAAGCTCTTCTTACATCAGCTGATGTCACAAAGTGCTGTACAGAAACCCAGCCTAAAACACCAAACAGCAAGCAATGCAGGTGTAGAAGCACGGTGGCTAGGAAAAACTCCCTAGAAAGGCCAGAACCTAGGAAGAAACTAGAGAGGAACCAGGCTATGAGGGCTGGCCAGTACTCTTCTGGCTGTGCCGGGTGGAGATTATAACAGAACATGGCCAAGATGTTCAAATGTTCATAGATGACCAGCAGAGTCAAATAATAATCACAGTGGTTGTCGAGGGTGCAACAAATCAGCACCTCAGGAGTAAATGTCATTTGGCTTTTCAAAGCCGATCATTCAGAGTATCTCTACCGCTCCTGCTGTCTCTATAGAGAGTTGAAAATAGCAGGTCTGGGACAGGTAGCACGTCCGGTGAACAGGTTAGGGTTCCATAGCCGCAGGCAGAACAGTTGAAACTGGAGTAGCATCACGACCAGGTGGACTGGGACAGCAAGGAATCATCAGTCCTGAGGCATGGTCCTAGGGCTCATGCCCTGAGAGAGAGAGAGAGAGAGAGAGAGAGAGAGAGAGAGACAGACTGACCCTAGCCCCCCGACACATAAACTACTGCAGCATAAATATTGGAGGCTGAGACAGGAGGGGTCGGGAAACACTGTGGCCCTGTCCGACAATACCCCCGGACAGGGCCAAACAGGCAGGATATACTTTTCCAAAGCACAGCCCCCATACCACTAGAGGGATATCTCAACCACCAACTTACCATCCTGAGACAAGGCCGAGTATAGCCCTTAAAGATCTCCCCCACAGCACAACCCAAGGGGGGGGGCGCCAACCCGGACAGGAAGAGCACCAGTAATCCAGTGACTCAGCCCCTGAAATAGGGTTGGAGGCAGAGAATCCCAGTGGAGAGAGGGGAACCAGCCAGGCAGAGACAGTAAGGGCGGTTTATTGCTCCAGTGCCTTTCCGTTCACCTTCACACTCCTGGGCCAGACTACACTCAATCATAGGACCTACTGAAGAGATGAGTCTTCAATGACTTAAAGGTTGAGACCGAGTCTGCGTCTCTCACATGGAAAGGCAGACCATTCCATAAAAATGGAGCTCTATAGGAGAAAGCCCTGCCTCCAGCTGTTTGCTTAGAAATTCTAGGGACAGTAAGGAGGCCTGCGTCTTGTGACCGTAGTGTATGTGTAGGTATGTACGGAGGGACCAAATCGGAAAGATAGGTAGGAGCAAGCCCATGTAATGCTTTGTAGGTTAGCAGTAAAACTTTCGGACCTTGCCTTAACAAGAAGCCAGTGTAGAAAGGCTAGCACTGGAATAATTTGATCAAAGTTTTTGGTTCTAGTCAAGATTCTAGCAGCTGTGTTCTGCACTAGCTGAAATTTATTTAGTGCTTTATCCGGGTAGCTGTAAAGTAGAGCTTTGCAGTAGTCTAACCTGCATCTAGGGTATTGCCCAAGGTTAAATTGTGTACTCTGGGTAGGTGGAGGGAGTCTGGAAGGGCATCTAGGAATCTTTGGCTTGATCAAGAATTTTTAGCACGACTTTTGATTATCCTTGGTTGGGTTCTGAACAGATTATTTGTTGGGATATCAAACGTAATAAAATGGTGGTCAGATAGTTCAGGATTATAATGAAAAACATCAAGATCCATAACATTTATTCCACGGGACAGAACTTGGTCCAGAGTATGACTGTGGCAGTGAGTAGTTCTGGAGACATGTTGGACAAAACCCACTGAGTCGATGATGGCTCTGAAAGCCCTTTGGGGTGGGTCTGTGGACTTTTCCATGTGAATATTAAAGTTAGAATATTATCTGCCATGACTACAAGGTCCGATAGGAATTCAGGGAACTCAGTGAGGAATGCTGTATATGGCCCAGAAGGCCTGTTAACAGTAGTTATACAAAGTGATTGAGTAGGCTGCATAGATTTCATGACTAGAAGTTGTTGTTTTTTATTGAAATTTGCTATTGTAAATGTTAGCAACACCTCTGCCTTTGCGGGATGCGCGGGGGATATGGTCACTAGTGTAACCAGGAGGTGAGAACTCATTGAACACAGTAAATTCATCAGGCTTAAGCCATGTTTCAGTCAGGCCAATCACATCAAGATTATGATCAGTGATTAGTTCATTGACTATAACTGCCTTGGAAGTGAGGGATCTAACATTAAGTAGCTGCATATCCACACAAAGATATACAGCTGGAACAGTATAATCTAAAACTGCAGCACATCTTCAGGGACATATCTACAGCATGTTGTTTCGCAATCGCCTCAAATGTAATTTCTGAAAGCCCATACTTATGTTGTTAATAAAAATGAAGAAACATTTTAAAGGTGGCAAAGTATAGACGTGTTGAAAGTGTTACTGTGTCTGAAATGCTGTCTAGCTCAGTAGAACCAAATTAACATGTAATAAATTATATGGTTTCTGCATGCATCATTCTAGATGTATGAATCATCAATCATTGCATGCTTGCGCACGCATGTGTGCACACACACCTCACTTTGTGTGGAGGTGGTGAGTGTGAATCAGACCCAGGGGATCACGTCACATCATAGATAGCCACCATCGCCTAGCAACCTCACCCCCAAGGCCTAGACGAGGAAGTGAAAACTGAAAGTTGATCCTCTTTTAAAGTATCATAATGCATCTTTTCAACAGGGGGACAAAAGGCTTAACCCCTTTGATGTTGATTTCTGTTTTGTTTTTATCAGCATTAATTTAGGACACCTGATACTTAAAATACCCATGTGAGGACCCTTTAACGTCACATAATTTAGTACACACACTTTGGTATGGGATTTGATTGTATGTAGAGTAGTTTGTTTTTTTGTGACGTTTAAAATGATTACCATCATAATACTTGTCTCAAATTGCAAACAGTGCAATTTAATAATGCTACAGTAAACCAGCATTCCCTCTGTGTGGCTGTAAATGACTCTCAAGTTGTTTTGTTACCAAGGCAACTACTGCAGCTATCTAGTACACCTGCTAGCTACTTCAGTGGTATTTTCTGCCTGCAAATCTGCAAATGAACACATTTCTAGCTGCAATTGTGTTAAACTACAGCAATGGTATTAAAGGGATAATCCACTTGGGGCTCTATGCTTTCTCTGGAAAATATTGCAACTCCATGGAAGGTTAGTTCCATTCCACTAGCACGTTGAACACACCTTAAATGTTGTTCATTATTTTCCATAGAACGCATAGCCCCCTTGTAGATGATCCTTTTCATAATAATTCACATTTTCCTGCTGTAGCAAACTGGCTTAAATTAAGATCCTACACCTGTAAATGGTCCAGCCAGTGGCGTCCAGACTCTGAGCTCCTTTTAACCTTGTAACTAGACAAATTATTATCTTCCTGCTAGACAGTTCTGAGGAGGCACACCCATACTGCAGGTGTAGCTGGGCCTAAAATGTGCATTGTTTAAACTTGTCAGGTTGGAACGGAGATTTAAAAAATGTTCAGTCCTCAGGCAAGTGCAAGTGGTCTCAGCAGGAGCTGCAGACATCTCATCCCCTGAAGACGCACTTCTCTGAGACACACAGACTTGTTGCTTTGGATCTGAGCTGAAGACATGATTCTAAGCTGTAGATATCTCCACCCTTGTAGCAGTTTAGACTGTTACATTCCTCCAAGACATCTTTCAATAATTACATTGTTTATCATCACATTATTTTGGGTCTTTGGACGCAATCTGAAAGTTGTTGATGTTTACTACTCTTCTTTCTCATTGCTGTTACTATGGTGTTTGAGACAAGCTGTTAAAATTATAACACGCAAATTGAACACTGCAGTAAACAACGTCAATGATTGATGATTCATACATTTAGAATGATGCATGCAAAAACCATATAATTTATTACATGGTAATTTGGTTCTACTGAGCTAGACAGTCTTTCAGACACAGCAACACTCTCTCTCTGTCCACCCCCTGAGCAGGGTCTTCAGCACCATTTTCTCTCTCTGTCCACCCCCTTAGCAGGGTCTTCAGCACCACTCCCTTGCTCTGTCCACCCCCTGAGCAGGGTCTTCAGCACCACTCCCTTACTCTGTCCACCCCCTTAGCAGGGTCTTCAGCACCACTCCCTTGTTCTGTCCACCCCCTGAGCAGGATCTTCAGCACCACTCTCATATTAAAACACTCAAGACCTGGGTCTCAGCCTTTCTGTGGGATTTGTTATTCATTTGATCCCCACGAGACGGTCTGCAAGGCGCAATGTGTTGAAAATGTAACCAAATTAGCTGTGGTTCAGTCATAATTTAGGTGTATCGATAATCCGTAACAAAAATAACTTGGTTGGGGTTACATGGTGTCAAGCCTTTTTCCAATTTAAGATGGTCGAGAAATGTGTAATGACAGTCTGTGCTGAGTGAAAACACATTCTCTCAGTTGACTGTTTTTCAGAGAAATGTATTCAACAAATAAAAATCTCAAGGCAAAGCGTCCCAACTGCAGACAACAGCCAGAGAGAGAACTCCCAAAGATCAGGGTGGATGCTCAGCCAACAGAGCCCCCTTTCACTCATGTCTGGGACATGATGGGGTAACTCTGTGACCCACCAACATGGCTGTGTAAGCACACATACACACACACACACACACACACACACACACACACTCCAGTGGAATAAAGGACCTGCCACTATATGTTTATCTGGATCAGGAGCAACTCACCAGAGGGCATGGGCCGACCCCCCCACTGTATGGCAGCTTTGTCACCATGATGAGAGATAGGTGTCTGGCTCTTGGGTCCATCTTCAGTGTTGACCAATCCATCTTTCAAGTCCTCAGCTGATAACCTTCTCTTTGTTTGGCCTCGCCAGTCACCGGTGGTTTGTACAATTATCTGTGTTATGTCTGTTTATTGTATGGACTCCAAGTGTAAAGTATAACATGTGATGTTGAGATGTTGTCTTGAGTGACCTCATCAACAGGGTCAGTCACCCTATAAGAATACAGATGAGAATTAATTGGCTCATAGTTACTAGTCCAACACTCTAACCACTAGGCTAGTGGTTAGAGTGTTGGACTAGTAACCGGAAGGTTGCAAGTTCAAACCCCCGAGCTGACAAGGTACAAATCTGTCATTCTGCCCCTGAACAGGCAGTTAACCCACTGTTCCTAGGCCGTCATTGTAAATAAGAATTTGTTCTTAACTAACTTGCCTAGTAAAATAAAGGTAAAATATATATATATAAAGATACAGTAGAAATTACTGGTGAAAAATTATTTTAATAAAGAGTGAAAACATGAGACCAAACATATGTTGTGTGTAGACACAGTGTAATGTAAACATGTAAAGAAAAAAAACTATATTGTTGAGAAAATAAATATCAAACACATCAGCTTACTGTACGTGGGCCACCCAACCGACCATGCAGTTCATGACAGCTCACACCAAAAAAAACAAATGAAGTTATTTTCCGTGATGGCAACCTACATTGCTATTATATGACACACACAGAAAAACAAACACATTCTCCCACTCATGACGCCCACCCATACAGGTGTGTCATGCACCCCAAAAATCTGAGGGGGCACAAAGTACATGAGGATGGCTGGGGGGTGGGCCAGCCATTTTTCAAACAGCTTTTTCCTGCATAATTATTATGCTGAATTCTATGTAAAAAAAATATAAAAAAAGATCTAAGGTCTCTCTAAGCTTACCTCTTGAGATGCATGTATCCTCCTGACTAGTGGTTATTATTTTAAAGAAACTAAATATGCTTCTCTGCATCTCTGCTAAAAATCAGGGTAACATTTGGAAAGGAATGTCTTATTGAGTCTTATTCAGTACATTTAAAGGGAGATTTCACCCTGGCTCTGCCACGGTATATACAGTGCATTCAGAAAGTATTCAGACCCCTCCACTTTTTCCACATTTTGTTACTTTACGGCCTTATTCTAGAATTGGTTAAATAATTGTTTTCCCTCATCAATCTACACACAATACACCATAATGACAAAGCGAAAACAGGTTTTTTGATTTTTTTGCAAATGTATAAAATTAAATGTTTACATAAGTCTTCAGACCCTTTGCTATGAGGCTAGAAATTGAGCTCAGGTGCATCCTGTTTCCATTGATCATTCTTGAGATGTTTCTACAACTTGATTGGAGTCTATCTGTGGTAAATGTAATTGATTGGACATGATTTGGAAAGGCACACACCTGTCTATGTAAGGTCCCACAGTTAACAGAGCATGTCAGAGCAAAAACCAAACCATGAGGTCGAAGGAATTGTCCGTAGAGCTTCGAGACAGTATTGTGTCAAGGCACAGATCTTGACACATATAAGTGTCTTATATCCGCTGAAATCTTCAATTCTTGTTAATCTAACTACACTGTCTGATTTACAGTAGCTGTTACAGCGAAAACATGCCTTTGGATTGTTTGAGGATGGCGCCCCACATCAAAATATTTTTACACCGGCACAGTTTCATACATTCACAAATAACGATTAAATATGCACTCACTTTTTGAAAATCATCCTCTGATTTGTCATCCAAAGAGTCCCAGCTATAACATGTAGTGTCGTTTTGTTAGATAAAATCCTTCTTTATATGCCAAAAAGTCTGTTAAGTTGGTGCCATTGATTTGTGTAATCCACTCGTTCACCATGTAGAGAATTGAATCCGAAAATCTACCCGTAAACTTTGTTTCAACAAGTCAAAATACGTTTCTATCTACTCCTCAGATACCCTAAAATGTAATCAAACTATAATATTTCTTACGGAAAGAAGTATGTTCAATAGGAAACCGATTTTAGCAGGTGCGTAATGTCTTCATAGCGCGCACATACACAGATATCCACGACTATCCTTCTGCTAAAACTGATATTTCTTATTCGTTTTGGAAGTTACAAGCCTGAAACCTTGAACATAGACTGCTGACATCCCGTGGAAGCCATAGGAATTGCATCCATGGAGCTAATTTTCAATATGACCATTCTCTTCAATTTCTAAGAGAATGGTCTCTCTCTCTCAAAAAATAATTCTGGTTGTTTTTTCTTTGGATTTTCTCCTACCATATCTACTGTGTTATATTATCCTACATTATGTTAACATTTCTACAAAATGGAAGAAGTTTGTAATGTAACAAAATGTGGAAAAAGTCAAGGGGTTTGAATACAAGCCAGAACAAACACAGTTTCATTTCACTGGTAGAACAACAAGGTTCGGCATTCATAGAGAATGCAGATACCACCCTGCTAAGTTGATGGGTGTGCCCACAAACTTGCAAGATTTTTTAAAAACTAACTTTTGTCATCATGCCTGTGAGGTGTTCTGTGTCTGTCTGTGTTAATTACAAATGAATTCGAAAATGAGTTACTGTATCTTTCACTGTTCTACCTACCAGAGATTTAGCCCGATACTGCCAGTGGCTTGCGGCAATCAAGAATGACGCTTACGGTGATGAAAGATTATTAGAGGGATTATGAGGCTGAACTGATGGGGAATCCCTGTATTGAACTCTGAAAGCCATCAGCTAAACCATATAGCTAGCTAACTATATTTTGGATGCAGACTGTCAATCAATTTTCACATATGGCATGGTAGACACTGCTAGAATGGTACCTTCAGCAGAGTAAACATGTTTGTTTGTTTTATCTTTGACTAGGGTTATTTAACGCAAACAAGCTAACGTTAGCAAATAAGAGTTGCTCAATCTGGTAGCCATCTATTCCACCCTTGTCTGGAAAACACTAAAAATAGATCTGTCAATATAGCTAACTCACTCTCTGTTTGTGTGTTTGTAGCAATGATGAATGTGTACATTCATGGCCAAAAGTTTTGAAAATGACACAAATATAAATTTTTACAAAGTCTACTACCTCAGTTTGTATGATGGCAATTTGCATATACTCCAGAATGTTATGAAGAGTGATCAGATGAATTGCAATTAATTGCAAAGTCCCTCTTTGCCATGCAAATGAACTGAATCCCCCCGAAACATTTCCACTGCATTTCAGCCCTGCCACAAAAGGAACAGCTGACACCATGTCAGTGATTCTCTCAATTAACTTCTTTAGGGTAGGGGGCAGTATTGGGTAGCTTGGATGGTATTGGGTAGCTTGTCTGGAGAAGACAAGGTGAGCGCTACCATCAGTCCTGTGCCATGCCAACAGTAAAGCATCCTGAGACCATTCATGTGTGGGGTTGCTTGTCAGCCAAGGGAGTGGGCTCACTCACAATTTTGCCTAAGAACACAGCCATGAATAAAGAATGGTACCAACACATCCTCTGAGAGCAACTTCTCCCAACCATCCAGGAACAGTTTGGTGATGAACAATGCCTTTTCCAGCATGATGGAGCACCTTGCCATAAGGCAAAAGTGATAACTAAGTGGCCAGGAAACTCCCCAGACCTTAATCCCATTGAGAACTTGTAGTCAATCCTCAAGAGGCAGGTGGACAAACAAAACCCCACAAATTCTGACAAACTCCAAGCATTGATTATGCAAAAATGGGCTGCCATCAGTCAAGATGTGGCCCAGAAGTTAATTGACAGCATGTCAGGGCAGATTGCAGAGGTCTTGAAAAATAAGGGTCAACACAGCAAATATTGACTCTTTGCTTCAACTTCATATAATTGTCAAAAAAAGCCTTTGACACATATGAAATGCTTGTAATTATACTTCACTATTCCATAGTAACATCTGACAAAAATTTCTAAAGACACTGAAGCAGCAAACTTTGTGGAAATTAATATTTGTGTCATTCTCAAAACTTTTGGCCACGACTGTATAAATCATCTATGCTTGGTTAGTTAGTTCTCAGCTTGCTAGCAATATTTAGGTAGGTAGGTAGCTAGTCTAGCTAGCTAGCTATGTTAGCTAAACAACTAGCTACAGGTAGCCATATCTATGACTAGAAATAGAAAAGGTTTTTCAATCTGAGATCTACTGTATCTCGATTGTAAAATCTATTCTCCTATTAGTCGTAGATATGGCTACTAAACAGTAAGCTACAACATTACAACCAGCAACATAAAAAAGATTTTCCACAAATGTTTTTTTTGACCAATCACATCAGATCCTTTTCAGAAATGCTCTGATTTACACACACCAATGGATTAATGGACTGCTGAATGGAATGTTATTTATCTTGCTTTGTTTGCTCTTTTCCATATTATTTTGCTAACTTGCTAACCTCAGATAACATTCACATATTAGCTGTTTCAGAGACATACTTAGATAATTAATTTGCTGATACAGCAGTAGCAATACAAGGATATAACATATATAGAAGAGACAGAAATGCTTATGGGGGAGGTGTTGCTCTATATATTCAGAGCCATATCCTGAGAGAAGTGTTATTGAAGTGTTGTGGTTGCAGGTTCACTTGGCACATTGAAAGCCTTTACTTTTGGGGTGTTGCTATATGCCACCAAGTGCTAAAAGTCAGTATCTAAATAATATGTGTGAAATGCTTGATAGTGTATGTGATGTAAACAGAGGTCTACTTTCTTGGGGACCTAAATAATGACTGGTTTTCATCAAGCTGTCCACTGAAGAGGAAGCTCTCACTGTAACTAGTGCCTGTAATCTGGTTCAGGTTATTAATCAACCTACCAGGGTGTTTACAAACACTACAGGAACAAGACCATCCACATGCATTCATCACATTTTGAATAATACTGTAGAACATTGTTTGAAAGCTGTATCCTTACCCATTGGATGCAGTGATCACAATATGGTGGCTATATCCAGGAAAGCCAAAGTTCCAAAAGCTGGGCCTAACATAGTGTATATGAGATCACACAAAAGATTTGGCTGTAACTCTTATGTGAATGATGTAAAAAATATTTGTTGATCTGATGTGATTAATAAGGAGCATCCAGATGCTGCATATGATACATTTATGAAATTGCTTCTTCCAATTATTGATAAACATGCACCTGTTAAGAAACTGACTGTTAGAACTGTTAAGGCTCCATGGATTGATGAGGAATTGAAAAACTGTATGATTGAAAGAGATGGGGCAGAAGGAGTGGCTAATACGTCTGGCTGCACATCTGATGAACTGACTTACTGCAAATTGAGAAATTATGTGACTAAACTCAAAAATGGAAGAAGAAACTGTGTTATGAAGCCAAGATCAATGATACAAAGAATAATGTAAAAAAAAAACTTTGGAGTACTTTAATGAAATTATTGGCAGAAAGACAAATTCAACTCCATCTTTCATTGAATCAGATGGCTTATTCATCACAAAACCATTTTAATGATTACATCATTGGCAAAGTGGGCAAACTTAGGCAGGTAAGGTCAATAACGAACAGTGAGCCATCGTATTCATCCATAAAAAAACAAATCATGAAAGAAAAGTATTGGAAGTTTGAATTTTGAAAAGTTGGTTATCGATCAATAATGACAAACCTCCTGGCATTGACAACTTAGATGGAAAGCTACTGAGGATGTTAGCTGACTCTATAGCCACTCCTATGTGTCATATCTTTAATCTGAGCCAAGAGGAAAGTCTTTGTATTCTCTATTTTGGTTAGGCCAGGGTGTGACTAGGGTGGGCATTCTATGTTCATGTTTCTATGTTTTCTATTTCTTTGTGTTTGGCGAGGTATGGTTCTCAATCAGGGACAGCTGTCTATCGTTGTCTCTGATTGGGAATCATACTTAGGTAGCTTTCTTCCCTCCTTCAGTGTGGGATCTTGTTCTTTTGGTTGTGTGCAGGTAGTTGGCACAACGAAGCTGTTCGGTCGTTGTATTCTTTATTGTTTTGTTTTTTCCCAAAAGGTTTCACTTCATTATTAAATTATGTGAAACTCAAGGAATGTTGCGGCTTGGTCTCATCCTTCCGATGACACCCGTTACACTTTGTCCTCAGGCCTGGAGGGAAGCCAAAGTAATTCCGCTATCCAAGAGTGGTAAAGCGGCCTTTACTGGTTCTAACAGCAGATCTATAAGCTTGCTGCCAGCTCTTAGCAAACTGTTGGAAAAGCAAACTATTGACCAAATAAAAGGCTATTTCGCTGTAAACAAATAAACAACATACTTTCAGCATGCTTATAGAGAAGGGCACTCAACATGTACTGCACTGACAGAAATTACTGATGATTGGTTGAAAGAAATTGATAATAAGACAATTGTGGGAGCTGTACTGTCAGATTTCAGTGCAGCCTTTGATATAATTGACCATAAACTGTTGTTGAAAACAACCTATGTGTTATGGCTTTTCAACCTCTGCCAAATCGTGGATTCAGAGATATCTATCTAATAGAACTGAAAGTGTTTTCTTTAATGGAAGCTTCTCTAATGTCAAACATGTAAAGTGTGGTGTACCATAGGGCAGCTCTCTAGGCCCTCTACTCTTTTCTATTTTTACCAATGACCTGCCACTGGCATTAAACAAATCATGTTTGTCCATGTGTGCTGATGATTCAACCATATACGTATCAGCAACCACAACTAATGAAGTCACTGAAACCCTAAACAAATAGATGCAGTCTGATTTGGAATGGGTGGCCAGCAATAAACTAGTCCTGAACATGTCTTAAACTAAGAGCATTGTATTTGGTACAAATCATTCTAGACCTCAGCGGAATCTGGTAATGAAGGGTGTGCCTGTTGAACAAGTTGAGGAGACTAAATTACTTGCCATTACCTTTGATTGTAAACTGTCATGGTCAAAACACATAGATTCAATGGTTGTAAAGATGGGGAGAGGTCTGTCCGTAATAAAGAGATGCTCTGATTTTTTGACACCACACCACATTCTCTTTGCTTATTTGAGCTGTTCTTGCCACAATATGGACTTGGTCTTTTACCAAATAGGGCTATCTTCTATTTACCACCCCTACCTTGTCACAACATAACTGATTGGCTCAAACGCATTAAGAATTAAATATATTCCACACATGAACTTTTAACAAGGCACAACTGTTAATTCAAATGCATTCCAGGTGACTACCTCATGAAGCTGGTTGAGAGAATGCCAAGAGTGTGCAAAGCTGCCATCAAGACAAAGGGTGGCTACTTCGAAGAATCTCAAATATAAAATATATTTTGATTTGTTTCACACTTTTTTGGTTACTACATGTTTCCATATGTGTTATTTCACATTCTACAATGTAGAAAATAGTAAAAATAAAGAAAAACCCTTGAATGAGTAGGTATACAGTGGTAACATCCTTCAGGGCTAAATGCAGCAAATACTTCCTTCATATTTCCCAGCCCTCACAAAATGCCCCCTCTGTCTGCATATATATTCTTACTATTCTGAATGTGCTAGTTAATATTATTTATTACTTTTTTGCCTTTAATTGTACACAACTGTAACAGTGTTGCTTAATCTTTGTTTTGCTTCAAGAGTGGTTTATGGTGGAAGGTTTTTTAAATTTATTGGGCCACTGGGAACTAACAGTTAGCATCTGTTAGCATGGCCACTGGGAACTATTGTCTGACAAGGCAATATCCTATTTAAAACATGGCAAATGCCACTTAATACTATGCAACTGAAGAATTCCTTTCGCAAGCAAACAGTTTATTCTGAAACTGCTTTTCTAGTCAACATTTATACCACAGCTGTACAGGAACATCTGAGATGGCAGGAAATGTGTCAGCTGTCAGTGTGATGTGCAAAGAATGTTTGTCTAAGTACTGCAGAGGATGAGCAGAAAATTCAGCCCCTCACCCTTCAAAGCCCTGTAGAATGTTCAGTAGACTCCAGCAGCAAGTGGTTCTCTTAAACCATGTCATCTGCTTAACAAATTGCTGTGTTTGTCTCACATCTGGGGTTGTACTTATTATGTTATTTACCCCATGTTGTGTCCCGGCCCCTGGACAATTAAAATTAGCATGTCTAATTTCCACAGCAGTTCAATCTGGATCTTCCCAGAGCATTTATACTATTTTCCTTCTTAGATTAACTTTCAGTTAAGTTTAATTACTTATTACTTACTTATTACTTGCAGAATGTTTAAACGCTATCAGAAAGGTATTGGCCATGGACTCTAGATTGTATGGTGAATCTGTGACTATTATCAACCTACTTTCTTGCAAAGCTGCCCCGAACCCCAAGGGCCAAAACAACAATTTAGTCGAGAGAGAGAGAGAGAGAGAGAGAGAGAGATGTGAGAGACATGAGGAATCCCCCACCGCCGTGCAAGGACAGGCATTCCAGTTGGCATAGCTAGCCATTATTAACAGCCTTCATCTGGTTTTGTTTGGCAGTGGGGAGCTGAGAATTATTCTGAAGGAATTAAGGTATAAATTGTTCCTCAGACAGGAGAAATTAACTGAGTGCACCTAGACTGACATAGCTGTTCTTTCAAGGTCACGTGTGTGTATAACAAATGCTTCATCCCTTTACAGCATTTACAGACATTTAAGCTCCTCCTGGGTTGAATAGCAGACACTGTACATTATAGAAAATACACTGACTATTAATCAGAAAATGCTTCAGACCATCTAGCCAGACTAGCCAACACTGTGCTAAAGATATGAAATATAGTATATAAATACGGAAGAGTTGACTTCCTATTCACCAATCACACCTCTTGCATTACAAGTTATATATGAGGAGGCTCCCCTCATCCATGTGTATCTCAGTTCAGGTTCTGCATACCAGCCATTCACTCAAGGCTCGAGTATGTCATCACTTTCAAGGGTAATTTCACCATGGCTCTGCCATGGCATATAGTCATAACTATAATAACAACATTTTGTTTTTGTCATAAACATCACAATTATCCAAACCACAAGCTAGAACTAGCACATTTTCATTTCACTGGTAGAATCAGGAAGTATATACTTTTGTTGTATTCGTCTGCTCATAGTGAACCACACAGTCCGGCATTCATTGCAAATGCAGATACTGCTGCTAAGGTAGATGGGGCCTGCCCACAAACGTGGATGATGGCATTGTGTACTTCGAAGGAACAATACAGAACTTCTGCAGGCAAGATTTGTTTTTACAATGTTTGTTTGTCGTCATGCCTACAGTATGTGGGGTTCTGTGCGTGACAGTGCTAATTACAAACAAACCTCAACTACGTAGAGTAAAAATCTTATGCCACTTGTTTGGGAGGCAGTCATCCCATCCAGAACAGCGTTTCAATTGATATAAACTAAGACAAGCTTCGATGTCTACTAAACAATATACTGTATAACTGGAGGTGTTTCTTGGATGACATTTGATATGGATTTATGTAAGTGCGAGTAATGTGTTGCTTCAGAGAATGCTCAGAAGTACAGTTGAAGTCGGAAGTTTACATACACCTTAGCCAAATACATTTAAACTCAGTTTTTCACAATTCGTGACATTTAATCCTAGTAAGGAATCCCTGTCTTAGGTCAGTTAGGATCACCATTTTATTTTAACAATGTGAAATGTCAGAATAATAGTAGGGAGAATTATTTATTTCAGCTTTAATATCTTTCATCAAATTCCCAGTGGGTCAGAAGTTTACATACACTCAATTAGTATTTGGTAGCATTGCCTTTAAATTGTTTAACTTGGGTCAAAAGTTTCGGGTAGCCTTCCACAAGCTTTCCACAATAAGTTGGGTGAATTTTCACCCATTCCTCCTGACAGAGCTGGTGTAACTGAGTCAGGTTTGTAGGCCTCCTTGCTCTCACACACTTTTTCAGTTCTGCCCACAAATGTTCTATGGTATTGAGGTCAGGGATTTATGATGGCCACTCCAATACCTTGACTTTGTTGTCCTTAAGCATTTTGCCACAACTTTGTAAGTATGCTTGGGGTCATTGTCCATTTGGAAGACCCATTTGCAACCAAGCTATAACTTTCTGACCGATGTCTTGAGATGTAGCTTCAATATATCCACATAATATTCCATCCTCGTGATGCCATCTATTTTGTGAAGTCCACCAAGCCCTCCTGCAGCAAAGCACCCCCACAACATGATGCTGCCACCCCCTTGGTTCACAGTTAGGATGGTGTTCTTCGGCTTGCAAACCTCTCCCTTTTTCCTCCAAATATAACGATGGTCATTATGGCCAAACAATTATATTTTTGTTTCATCAGACAAGAGTACAAACTTTGCTCCCATGTGCAGTTGCAAACTGTAGTCTTGCTTTTTTTATGGTGTTTTTGGAACAGTGGCGTCTATCTTGCTGAGCGGCCTTTCAGGTTATGTCAATATAGGACTCGTTTTACTGTGGATATAGATACTTTTGTACCTGTTTCCTCCAGCATCTTCACAAGGTCCTTTGCTTTTGTTCTGGGATTGATTTGCACTTTTTGCACCAAAGTACATTCATCTCTAGGAGACAGAATGCGTCTCCTTCCTGAGCGGTATGGCAGCTGCGTGGTCCCATGGTGTTTATACTTCCATTCTATTGTTTGTACAGATCAACGTGGTACCTTCAGGCGTTTGGAAATTGCTCCCAAGAATGAACCAGATTTTTGGAGGTCTACATTTTTTGCTGTCTTTGCTGATTTCTTTTGATTTTCCCATGATGTCAAGCAAAGAGGCACTGAGTTTGAAGGTAGTCCTTAAAATTCATCCACAGGTACACCGCCAATTGACTCAAATGATGGCAATTCGCCTATCAGAAGCTTCTAAAGCCATGACATCATTTTCGGGAACTTTTCCAGCTGTTTAAAGGCACAGTCAACTTAGTGTATGTAAACTTCTGACCCACTGGAATTGTGATAGAGTGAAATAATCTGTCTGCAAACAATTGTTGGAAAAAAGTACTTGTCTCATGCACAAAGTAGATGTCCTAACCGACTTGCCAAAACTATAGTTTGTTAACAAGAAATTTGTGGAGTGGTTGAAAAACGAGTTTCAATGACTCCAACCTAAGTGTATGTAAACTTCCGACTTCAACTGTTGGTCAATACAATTAGAAGGGAGGTTAAATTGTGTATTGCTATGTATTTTGTTGTAGATGGTACTGTTGTGACTGTCCTGTGAGGATCCAGGTTGGTCGGATCAGCTTTGCTGTGGATGACTTCGGCCAGACCCCCTCTCACCCGCAGAGGGGGGAGAAGAAAACTTTTGGGGGGTTGACAGTTCATGCCCTGTTGTAAATTCAACTCAGTCTCATTAATTATATGAAAATAAGCACAATGTTTTTCAGACTGGGTTCTTTAAATTAAAGGAGAGGATATCCATGTTCTCCCTCTCCAAATTCACAAAGGAATGTGCTTTTGTCTACACAGACGTTTCCCCACCGAAACTCTAACATGTTCTAAAGTGAATACTGGAACAATATTTCTAACAAAGAATGTGGGGAATGGTCAGAGGCGATCTACATTATAATAATGTAATTTGGGTTGTTATTTTGTGATGTCATCAAAAATGTTATTAAAGAAATACTGTAACTTGAAAAGTATACAAACTTTATATATGAAGTGTCCATTCTCTACATCGTGTATGAAATATGAACAATTATGTGTTTTTGTGAAGAGAGGGATGTGATCTTAGAAACTATAAGAGGACATTTTCTCCCCTTGTGTGAGGTCAGAGAGCGTGTCAGCCTGACGAACCGCCCCTTTTGAAGAGCTGTATAAAATTAGGGGTTACGAATTAACATATTAGACCAGAGAGGCGTTGAACTGCAGCTCACATCCAAACTTGTTCTAACTCTGAAATCTCGACACGAGGCAGAGAAGATAGTCACCTCCCGGACAATCCCAAGTTTAATTTGGGAGATGGTAAACAACCGCTCTCAAGGTGCCCCAAATTCCTAATGAGTTAATTATTACATGATTAATATAATCAGGTAACAATTAAACATAGTTAGTTGATTGGATAAATAACAGTCATCAGATTAATGAAAGTAAAGTACCAACATATGCTTCCAACCCCTAGCTCTGCACAAGGTAAGTTGGCAAAAATATTTACAAGATGACAGCTAAGATAGCTAAATTTACAGTAAGCATGCATACACATGAATTGGGTAGTGTTTGTATGGTTTGTGTTTGTGTTATGGGGTTACAGGTGGTTAGAGGTAGTCTGAGGACCACAGAGTACCTTCTGGAACATGTCATCAATTTAGTTTACTCCTCTTTTTACCTTTTCTCTTTGTAAAACTCTGGAGTCATTCCACAGTGCCCCACTGAAAAATACCCTAAAGTGGCATTTTGGGTACACAAGCATAAGGGAGCGGACACACCTTGCAGTAATGAAGAACAACAAGATCGTGTGACAGAAACCAGCAAGGGACAATGAAAGGTATAAAATCAGGACTACACCAGTAATGACACAACCACTTCATTCTTCTCTCTGTAGATTCTCAAAACAATATACAAAGAAAGACATGTCTAGAAAAATCACCATGCAATGGGCTACAATTGACAAAATGTTGTGTCAGTGGGCTAGGGGAGGTTTACAGACAGTGTGTGAGAGCGATTTAGAGGTGCCATTTCTCCTCAATCTTCCATACACAACAATGCATACTGTGTATGAACTGCCCTCCTAAGACTTTTCACACCTTCTGTAGCCCACCAGCCCATTCGATTTGTTGACTGATCTTTCCTCTCAAAAGCAGCTTGTCCATAAACAATACGCTAGCTGGTCCCATTCAGTTGACACCTTTACCAACAAAGGTGTGTTGGCCTATACCCGTTTACATTAATTGGTCTTTTGATCAATCAGATCCGTTCTGAAAAAGACAGATGTGATTAAGACCAATTAGTGGAAAAACGATCAGAATTGGGTTGCCTATGCAAACACAGCTAGCGTACTCAGCATAAGACCATATAGAACAGAGGTCTCCAACCCTGTTGCTAGAGAGCTCCCCTCCTGTAGGTTTTTGCTCCAACCCCAGTTGTAACTATCCTGGTTCAGCTTGTCAACCAGCTAATTATTAGAATCAGGTGTGCTAGATAACCTACAGGACAGTTTTTTAAAATGTATCCATTTATCCATACCAGGTAAGTTGACTGATAACACATTCTCATTTACAGCAACAACCTGGGGAATAGTTACAGGGGAGAGGAGGGGGATGAACAAGCCAATTGTAAACTGGGGATGATTAGGTAGCCATGATGGTTTGAGGGCCAGATTGGGAATTTAGCTAGGACACCAGGGTTAACACCCCTACTCTTTGCATGTAACCCCTACTCATTCACAAAGAAACATACCGTCAAAAAATACAGTATGATCTGTGTAGTAATGTTCAGGGAATACATGCAAAGCTGTGGGAGGAGTTGTCATGATCAAACTACCATTCAGCACCTCAATAATCATCTGCTTGAAACCCAGCATCATGTCTAATCCCTCGAGAAGGATCAAGTTCACAGGATACAGTTCTGCTACAATGACACACACAGGCAACTGAATTCTGTTTCTGTATCTATAATCCACTCCAGGAAGGCAACGAACAGTATTGTCTGTAACACAAAATATGTAATAAATTATACTCTATTGTGTAGTTTGAACGACAGTTGAACTGTGCCAGCATAACATCAACATTAGTGTAGACTAGTTGAACATGCATATGCACATACATTACATTTACAACAATATCTACCCTAATAAAATAAAGAAATATGGCATAACCCTCAAACTTTGCACAGTGACCAGACTGTACAAATATACCTAGGTAGGTAGGCAGACAGTATCTACCTATAGCCATGTCTATCAGGCATGATTAGGGAAATATTTTGTATAGTAAAACCAGTTTCAGTTATATACCTATAAAATCAAATCAAACTTGATTTGTCACATGAATGTAGACCTTACCGTGAAATGTACAAGCCCTTAACCAACAGTGCAGTTCAAGAAAGAGTTAAGAAATATTTAACAAATATACTAAAGTAAATGTTTTTTTTTTTTAAAGTACCACAATAACATAACAATAACGAGGCTATATACAGGGGGTACCGGTCAGTGTATGGGGGTACAGGTTAGAAGTAAATTGTACATGTAGGTAAGGGTTAAGTGACTATGCATACATAATAAACAGTGAGTAGCAGCAGTGTACAAAACAAATGGAGGGGGGGCGGGGGTTATTGTAATAGTCCAGTGGCCATTTGATTAATTGTTCAGCAGTGTGATGGCTTGGGGTAGAAGCTGTTAAGGAGCCGTTTGGTCCTGGTTTCTAGGTCCTGGTTTGCAGGAAGCTTGGCCCCAGTGATCAAATCAAATCAAATCAAATCAAATTTTATTTGTCACATACACATGGTTAGCAGATGTTAATGCGAGTGTAGCGAAATGCTTGTGCTTCTAGTTCCGACAATGCAGTAATAACGAGCAAGTAATCTAACTAACAATTCCAAAAAAAACTACTGTCATACTCAGTGTAAGGGGATAAAGAATATGTACATAAGGATATATGAATGAGTGATGGTACAGAGCAGCATAGGCTAGATCAGTAGATGATTCAGCACAGTATATAATCATGAGATAAGTATGTAAACCAAGTGGCATAGTTAAAGTGGCTAGTGATACATGTATTACATAAGGATGCAGTCGATGATATAGGTACAGTATCAACGTATGCATATGAGATGAACAATGTAGGGTAAGTAACATTATATAAGGTAGCATTGTTTAAAGTGGCTGTGATATATTTACATCATTTCCCATCGATTCCCATGATTAAAGTGGCTGGAGTAGAGTCAGTGTCATTGACAGTTGTCAGTAGCCACTCAATGTTAGTGGTGGCTGTTTAACAGTCTGATGGCCTTGAGATAGAAGCTGTTTTTCAGTCTCTCGGTCCCAGCTTTGAACTGACCTCGCTTCTGGATAACATGAACAGGCAGTGGCTAGACTGGTTGAACATGATCTTTATGGCCTTCCTTAGCATCGGGTGGTGTAGGTGTCCTGGAGGGCAATAGTTTGCCCCCGGTGATAAAATAAAGACCTCACTACCCTCTGGAGAGCCTTACGGTTGAGGGCGGTGCAGTTGCCATACCAGGCGGTGATACAGCCAGCCAGGATGCTACCTCGATTGTGCATCTGTCAGTTTGTGAGTGCTTTTGGTGACAATATTCTTCAGCCTCCTGAGGTGAAACCTGCGTTCCTCAGTTATGTCTGTGTGAGTGGACCAATTCAGTTTGTCTGTGATTTGTCGAGGAACTTAAAACTTGCTACCCTCTCCACTACTGTTCCATCGATGTGGATGGGGGTGTTCCCTCTGCTGTTTCCTGAAGTCCACAATCATCTCCTTAGTTTTGTTGACGTTGAGTGTGAGGTTATTTCCTGACACCAAATATCCCTAGGCCGTAACTGTTTTTTCAAGCCTACCACAATAACGCAAACTTGATGATTGAGTTGGCTCGTGCATGGGGTACGCAGTCGTGGGTGAACAGGGAGTACAGGAGAGGGCTCAGAACGCACCTTGTGGGGCCCCAGTGTTGAGGATCAGCGGGGAGGAGATGTGACTATGCCTACCCTCATACCTAAACAGTCAGGAAGTCCAGCACCCAGTACAAAACAAATGGGTCGAGACCCAGGGTCTATTGTAATAGGGTACCTGGTGTTGAATGCGAGCTTTGATGAACAGCATTGTTCAGCAGGTATTCCTCTTGTCCAGATGGGTTGGGTGCAGTGTGGTTGAGATTGCATCGTCTGTGGACCTATTTGGGCGGTAAGCAAATTGGAGTGGGTCAAGGGTGTCAGGTAGGGTGGAGGTGATATGGTCCTTGACTAGTACTGGGCTGGGATGTACTGGGCTGTACGCACTACCCTCTGTAGCGCCTTACGAGCAGTTGCCATACAGGGCGGTGATGTAACCGGTCAGGATGCCCTCGATGGTGCAGCTGTTGAACTTCTTGTGAATCTAGGGACCTATGCCAAATCTTTTTAGTCTCCTGAGGTGGAAAAGGTTTCGTTGTGCCTTCTTCACGACTGTCTTGGTGTGTTTGTACCATGATAGATTGTTGAGGATGTGGACACCAAGGAACTTGAAACTCTCAAACTATCTCCACTACAACCCCGCTGCCTGTTAGGCCCACCTTTTCCTGTAGTCAACGATCAACTCCTTTGTCTTGCTCACATTGAGGGAGAGGTTGTTGTCCTGGCACCACACTGCCAGTTCTCTGACCTCCTCCCTATAGGCTCATCGGTGTCGTGATCAGGCCTACCACTGTTGTGTCGTCTGCAAACTTAATGATGGTGTTTGAGTCATGCGTGACCACGCAGTCGTGGGTGAACAGGGAGTACAGGAGGAGACTAAGTACACACCCCTGAGGGGCCCCAGTGTTGAGGATCAGCATGGCAGAAGTGTTGTTGCCCACCCTAACTACCTTGCGGTGACCTGTCAGGAAGTCCAGGATCCAGTTTCAGAGGGAGGTGTTTAGTCCAAGGGTCCTTAGCTTAGTGATGAGCTTCGTGGGCACTAGTGTTGAACGCTGAGCTGTAGTCAATGAACAGCATTCTCACTTTAGTGTTCCTTTTGTCCAGGTGGGAAAAGGCATTGTGGAGTGCGATTGAGATTGCGCCATCGGTGGATCTGTTGGGGCGCTATGCGAATTGGAATGGGTCTAGGGTATCCGGGAGGATGCTGTTGATGTGAGCCATGACCAGCATTTCAAAGCACTTCATGGCTACTGACGTGAGTGCTATGAGGCTGTAATCATTTAGGCAGGTTACCTTCGCTTCCTTGGGCACAGGGACTATGAGGGTCTGCTTGAAACATGTAGGTATTACAGACTCGGTCAGGGAGATGTCAGTGAAGACACTTTCCAGTTGGTCCGCGCATGCTTTGAGTACACGTCCTGGTAATCCATCTGGCCCGGCAGCTTTGTGAATGTTTAAGACCTGTTTAAAGGTCTTGCTCACATCGGCTACCGAGAGCATTATCACACAGTCATCCAGAACAGCTGGTGCTCTCATGCATGCTTCAGCGTTGCTTGCCTCGAAGCGAGCATAAAATACATTTAGCTCATCTGGTAGGCTTGCGTCACTGGGTAGCTAGAGTCTGGGTTTCCCTTTGTAGTCTGTAATAGTTTTCAAGCCCTGCCACATCCGACGAGCGTCAGAGCCATTGTAGTAGGATTCATTATTAATCCTGTATTGACGCTTTGCTTGTTTGATGGATCGTCTGAGTGCATAGTGGGATTTCTTATCGGCGTCTGGATTAGTGTCCCGCTCCTTGAAAGCAGCAGCTCTAGCCTTTAGCTTGATGCGGATGTTGCCTGTAATCCATGACTTCTGGTTGGGATATGTAGGTACGGTCACTGTGGGGATGACGTTGTTGATGTGCTTATTGATGAAGCCGATGACACACAGCCCCATCCCTCGTCTTACCAGACATAGCTTCTCTGTTCTGCCGGTACATTGCAAATCCCTCCAGCTCTATATTATCCGTGTCGTTGTTCAGCCACGACTCTGTGAAACAGAAGATATTACAGTTCTTAATGTCCCGTTGGTAGGATAATCGTAATCATAGGTCATCAATTTTTCATCTCCAATGATTGCATGTTAGCAAGTAGAATTGATGGCAGTGGGATTGTACTCGCTCGCCTATGGAATCTCAAAAGGCAGCCTGATCTGCATGCTCATTTCCTCCATATTTTCTTCATTCAAATGAAGGGGATCTGTGTCACGTTCTGACCTTAGTTCTTTCATTATGTCTTTGTTTTAGTATGGTCAGGGCGTGAGTTGGGTAGGTTGTCTATGTTCCTTTTCTATGTTTTGGGATTTCTGTATTTGGCCTGGTATGGTTCTCAATCAGAGGCAGCTGTTAATTGTTGTCTCTGATTGAAAACCATATTTAGGTAGAGTGGTTTCACTTTTGAGTGGTGGGTGATTATTTTCCGTGTTAGTGTTTGTTACCACACGGGACCGTTTCGTTTGTTTCACTTTGTTATTTTGTATTTTTGTAGTGTTCAGTTTGTCTTATTAAAATGGACACTTACGACGCTGTAAATTGGTCCGACCTCTCTTACTCCTCATCAGAGGAAGATTACGAACGGTACAATCTGGGCCTGTTCCAGGGAGAGCAGTAAATCTTTCTTGTCTGACTCATGAAAGGAAAAAGCTTCTTCTAGTTTGTGGTGAGTAATCCCAGTTCTGATGTCCAGAAGTTATTTTTGGTCATAAGAGACGGTAGCATCAACATTATGTGCAAAATAAGTTTAAAAAAATAAGTATTATTGTTTCTCCTCTCTTTTTGCTTGTAAACTTAACTATCCAGCTTTCTTGATATACAATACTTGTTATTTACATCTGTTTGGAATCCTATCTTGCATCATGCCTATAATGTTGGGAAATCTAAATGTATCCACGGTCATAACCATTGTAAACCCTCGTCAATTATGTTACATAGCTAGCTCGTAAAATAATTTATTTTCTGATGTTACACATGTTTGCTAACAAGTTACGAACATGAGGTGTGGTGCATAACAAGTTAGCAGGGACCAGGCTAACTAGCTAGCCAACTCCAGTTATGTGCTAACATTTTCTGGTAAATGTAGCTTTAGGTAGCTGGTTGTAACATGTTAGCTTGCTGTTTAGCACCCATATCTATGACTAAAAAGCAAAGAGGTTTTTACAATCGAGATACAAAAGATCTCAGATTGTAAAACCTCTTCTATTTTTTTGTCATAGGTATGGCTACGGGTAGTTTTTTAGCTAACTTAACTACCTAGCTAAGTTAGCAAACAGAAACATTGTTCAATTTCCCCCCACTGTAACACAGTAGAATGTTAGCCAGCAATACATATGGGTTTCAGTAGATAAACTAAAGCTAGCTAGCTAGCTAGCTACAGTAGGTGGCTTGCAGGAAAAATAACTTTATTATTTGTCTGCCCTCTTGGTGCTGGCATTGGCTGTGAGCTTCTAAATTATTTAAATTGTCACGCCCTGATCTGTTTCACCTGTCCTTGTGATTGTCTCCACCCCCTCCAGGTGTCACTTATTTTCCCTGATGTATTTATCCCTGTGTTTCCTGTCTCTCTGTGTGCCTGTTTGTCTTCTTGTATGTTCAAGTCAACCAACATGTTTTTCCCGTGCTTCTGCTTTTCTATTCTCTTTTACTAGTCCTCCTGGTTTTGACCTTTGCCTGTTTTTCTGGACTCCATTCCTGCCTGCCCTGACCTCGAGCTTGCCTGCCATTCTGTACCTCTGGAACTCGTTTTGACCTTTTGCCTGTCCATGACCATTCACTTGCCTATCCCTTTTGGATTGTTAATAAACATCTTGGACTCTAACCATCTGCCTCCTGTGTCTGCATCTCGGTCTGGCCTTCTGCCCATATATAAATCAAACTCTTTGTTTGAAAACATGTATGGTTGAATGTCACTATCTATGTAATAGAACATTAAAAATTCTCCATCGTCAAATTTGTGTTGCTGAGAGGAATCGCTTGAAGGCATTGCTTCTGGTCAGTACTTTCAGTTTTGCCCAAAGGATTGTGTTTGTGTCCGTGTCCTTTAAAAAAAGTCCACCTTGGGGGAGGGACAGGGGCCAGAGCATGAAGCACCACCCAAAACAAGTTGTAGTCTTTCAGAGATTGGAAAACATGTGTCTGCTTGTATATTTAGCCATTTATCTGCAGATAGGAACTATATCTACACTCATGTCTACACGCACAAAAACGTATAGCGCGATCAGTATTACATTGAGCCTTTGAAAAATGCCACAAAGCAGGACTACATTTATTTTTAGATCTCACCCCCCGCATCAGTACTCCATAAGCCGTCATAGGGGGTATCATTCAACGTGCGAAGCACGGACATGCCTTCCTCAATTACGTGTGAAACATATCTCACTGTCCTAGAAATGCTTTGGACATGATGTAAACAAGCACAGTTTCCCCCAGGTTGAAATTCCCCTTTAACCACTGCCCCAGTTGACTGACAAACATGCTGCTCTCAGCACGCTTTAAACAGGAAAAAATGTGGTTCCTCTGTACAGCAAGGGGACATGTACTAGTAGATGGCCTTATATTTAGAATATGTTGCGATATATGGTGTCCATATCAATGAGACGCAATAGATGGGTTCTTACCACTACTGTAAGTTGCTCTGGATAACAGCGTTTGCTAAATGACTTAAACGTCATTGTAAATGCCAGAAATGCATGAGACAATCTGAAATAATGTTGACAGTTATTTTTGCCAGTAACTGACAACAGGTCTCCCTAATGAAACTACCCAGCCGTAAAAAAATATTTTCCTATTGACTTTGCTAAGTTTATTGAGGGAAAATTTACTTGCTAGGACTGTGATATGTGGTTGTCGCACACAGCTAATTTAAGATGAATGCACTTATTGTAAGTAGCTCTGGATAAGAGTGTGCGCTAAATTACTAAAATGTAAACGTAATCATTGAATGCAGGTTGGCATTTATTGGGATGACTGAAGGCAGCTCTGCTGAGCGGTCACTAGCTGGATTTTAAATCTATCCCTAACCTTAACCACAGTGCTAACCTTAATGCCTAACCCTAACTTTAAATTAAGACCAAAAAGCAATAGCCAATTTTTACTTTGCAGCTGGCCCATCTAGCGGAAATCGCTCAGATCTGCCTCCATGGCAAGATTCATAACAATAAATGTCAACCTGCATAAAATATTAAATAATGAGGTGCAATGTTTCTATATGAGAGTGCTTCTCCCTTCAGTATGCTCTGTAGCATCTAGAAATCCCAGTGACGACACTGTCAAGCGTTACTATATATCCATGTTATAGGGATTTTCAGAATGGTAAAATATGTGTGTGAGTATTCAATTATGCCTGGGTAGCTTTGGCTGGAAGCATTCCTTGTTTCTGGAACTCTTGGCCCCCCAGTGGAATGCAAAACAGGTGCCGCACCATTGGTTCCCTCCCAGCGGGGTTGGAAGAAAAACACTTGCTCCCGCTGGAACATGACTGGCAGCACATCACAATCTCCAGCCAGCGGTGACTCTCACTGATCCTTCAGACAAACACATGGACACAGACAAGGTGAGAGCTCTCTCTAAAACAGGGGTTCCCAACACTAGCTTAATTTTGTTTCATTTGAAGGAGCTAGGAAAAAGTGACTTTCCTGCAATTCTACGTAGTTTAATAAGACTCATGACATGTTTTAGGTAAGCTATTTAATAATAATAATAATAATTGATAAGGGAAAAAAAGTCTTGACCCGATTTTCCCAAATGTTATTCTGCTACCAAATATGTATCATTATGATTATGCATATGAACCAGTGGAGGTTGGTGGGAGGAGCTGTAGGAGCACAGGCTCAAGGTAATGGCTGGAATAGAATCAATAAAACAGAGTCAAACATGGTTTCCATATGTTTGATACCATTCCATTTATACCATTCCAGCCATTACAATGAGCCCATCCTCCTATAGCTCCTCGCACCAGCTGATATGAACCCTATCACCAACTGATATGAACCCTCAATTTAATTTATTATATTATACAGAAAGTGATTCGATCAATTGATAGATACAGAGTCACACATGGTTTAAGATGACTTCCCAAGCAAAGTCAATTTTTTTTGACTCCTAGACTTTAGAAGCTCGTAGCTCAGCTTCTGAATGGCATAGTGACAAACCAATGATATTCCTATGTGCATCAGTCACGTCTTTTTTTTGACCCCCCAAATCAAGGAATGTCCCCCTAGGTTGAGAACCCCTGCTCTAAGAGCAGAGAAATGGTCAGAAAACATTCTACATGTGTTTGAAACTGAATCGAACCAAACAGACAGAAGTTTTTTTCAAAGCGTCTTCTCTGATTTTATGCTGCCCTAATTAATCATCAATGTTGCAGTGGAGGAATTCCAATCTCACAGATGCTGTCCTCTGATATGAATTAAAATATGTTGATAAAAGGGAATTAAAGAATCATATTTTTCCCTTGACACTCCATGTGTGTTTCTTGCGGTGATCTCACGTCTGGCATAACATTATACGTTATAATTTTGGCAGAGAATCCAATAGTGGAGTTTCTATTTGAATCCACACCAAAGCCTACGAGATTAAAATTAAAAAGTCTCCTGCCATGAACCGCCAAATGCACACTCATGTTGCTTCATCATCTGGGACAAACTCTCCCAGATTCTTTCTTTTTTGTTACAACAAAAAAATAAGAAGTAATTTTCTTCTCATCTGAAATCAAACCAATGATACACTATATCAGATCATGTGTTCGTTGGTCATATTCGATATTGATCTTTAGGTTGTGCTGACTCGAGGCACAACAGATTTAACAATCAATACGATTCTGCTATGTGACACAGATATTGCTCGGAAATTATGCACATGGCAGGGTGAAGAATGAGCAGAGAACATGTACATCATGAACCCATGCACTGCTATGTTGAGCAGCTTTCAGCTGCAACATTTTTTAAGGGAAATTTGCTAATCAAGAGGTGACATTAGCATTGAAATGTAGGAAAGTCCATAAACAAGCTCTGCTCCCTCTATGGGGTTCTGAATGGGGATATCTTGAACTTTGGTTGTTGATGCATGGGGATAAATTACTCATGACATCCTGTATGCCTTCACTGCTATGGAATTACTTTTGTGCCTTTATCAAGCAAACATTATAATTCGATAACAAATGTCTTATTATTGCAAACAAAAATAATGACATTGAAGGCAAAAAATGTACCCAAAAAGTGTTGAGAGCAAAACTAACAATATTGCAAGGAAATACTTTTTAAAGGCAAAAACAAATTCATTGTAAATTTATTGCAAAGAATATGTTTTCATTGAAACTATTTAAATTATAATGCGATTGCTAACCCTGGCTTTTGCTGCGTTTTTTTGCATTTCCAAAGTTTTGCCACCTTTACTCCATGTAAGTGGGGTTTAGAGGGAGGCATAGATGATGCATCCATTGGTCAACTGGTTTTGGAGGTACAGTTCATAACAATAATATATATCCCAGCTAGCAGGTTAAAATATGGCCAGTACAGCTATGTTATATAGCAATGCTGAGAGCCTACAGTGTTTTCTGCTAACTAGCCACCTAGTTCATAAAAAAAATAAAAAAACATTTTAATTGATTTAACTCTTCCAGCCCACTGGGACTGACTAGCCTAGCTAGCTAACGGTAGCTACCTTTACAGCAAGGAGGACATCAGGAAACAACCTTAGATAAGTGTATTTTCTGTCTTGTAATTTCACATTTTAGAAGATGCATTGGAACAATCAGCTAGCTAGCTAAATAGCATGGTTGTTGACACATCCATGATGATTGTTGACAAATCATCCAGGATTAAGGGGCAGGGCAATTTGTGACAGTTTTTTTGGTAGTCAGGGGCTGTATTGGATGGGGAGTGGTTGCAAACTATTTTCTGAGCATATAACCAGTTTCTCAGGCTCCATCTCAGTGTACTTCATTTTATAGCTAGAGGACTCCTGATGTCTATCTACATATAATTGTTGTCTAGTACTGTCTTTTTGCTAGCTAGGGCCATCTACTTTATGCGCTGCCTGTCTTCCCAGTAGCCAACTCGGTGTGTGAACTTCTGACTGCTCAGAACTTGCAGATGATTGTTGATACATCAACCAGGATTAAGGTGCAGGTCAATTTGTGACTTGTTGTTTTCATAATCAGTGGCTTTATTGGAGGGGGAGTGGTTTCTCCTCTCTTAGGCAATCAGCAATTAGTACCGGGAGGTGTGCTCTTCCCCTCTGTAAGGCAAGTAGCAATTAGTGTTAGTACTTCAGTCTCCTCTGTTTTCTCAGTGGCGGTCGTGGCACAAAACTAAGAAGGTCCTGCAGAGTTGTTCGGACGAGTTATTTGAGGAAGGCTCTACACCACTCTCTCACTTGAGTATCTTACCTAGTTATTTTCGGATCTCCTTTTTCCTATTTTGTAGTCTTCGCTACTGTGTGTTTTCTAAACCTGTTTGCTCCTCTCCCTGTAGGCGTTATAGACGCTCCAAACTCCCTAGTTGCAACTTTTCTAATTTAGTGTACCCTGCATAAACAACCCATGTGGAATTCCTGGTCTCTGGCAGTGCTTGAAACTGCTGAGCTACAATCAAGAAGATAATCTCAGCCTATGCTGCCCTTCAGTCCCTTTTACTTTTTGGGCCATACGGAGACATGGATCACCCGAAAGAACAATGCTACTCCAGCTGCTCTCTTTTCAATGGACTGTCTTCTCATAGTCTGTGAGCATCTGGTTCTCGCGGTGGTAGCACAGGGCTACTAATTTCTCTTAAGTGGAGATTTTCTCTGTTCTCCCTCAATCACCTGTCTAGCTCATGTGAATTCCCTGCTGTCACTAGTCCACTCAAGCTTAACATTGTTTTCGTATATCGCCTACCAGGTGCCCTTAGTTCCTCAATGAGCTTGACACCTTGATAACCTCATTTCCTGACGATGGCTGACCGCTCTTCGTACCCAACGTCTGCCTTCGATTAATTTCTTTCCAACTAGTTCCTTGCCTCTTGACCTTTCCCTGTCTTCTCCCACTCACAAGGCAGGCAATACACTAGACCTCATCTTTACTAGAGGCTGTTCACCTACTAATCTCACTTGCAACCCCCTCAGATCTGACTACTACTTTTTCCTTTTCGGTCTCCACCTCCACCAACACTAGCCACTGAGCCCCTAACCATATAATCATGCGCCATTGCAGCCTTTGCTCTCTCTACTCTTCTATCCTACCATCTCTCCCTTCTAAATCATTCTCGCTCCTGTCTCCTGATTCTGCCTCTTCGACACTACTCTCCTCCCGCATCCTATGACTCGCATTACTCCGTTTCGGCTCGGCCCTCCCCTCCTGCTCTGTGGCTGAGTGACTTATTGTGATCGCAAATCGTCCTTTCACTCCTTCTCTCTTCCTCTATCTGCTGCTGAAGCCACTTTCTATCGTTCTAAATGTCAAGCTTCTGCCTCTAACCCTAGGAAACTCTTCCACCTTCCTCCTCCAACCCCTGCCCCTCCCTTTCTATGGACAACTTTGTTAACCACTTTGAAAAGAAGGTTTAACGACATCCGCTCGTGATTCACTCAGCCTATTGAGTCCACTGGTCCCACTCACACAGAACTACCCTACGCCTTGACCTCTTTCTCCCCTCTCTCTCCAGATGAAATCCTGCAACTAGTGAGGTCTGGCTGGCCACTCGATCCCACCACTTGCTCCAGACCATCTCTGGAGACCTCCTCACTTCCCTCAACTCATCCCTGACCACTGGCTGCATCCCCTCCAACTTCAAAATGGCCTGATTCGCTCCCCTCAAGAAACCAACAAAAAAACTACAGATCAGTATTTTCTTTCCAAAACACTTGTGTGCTGTCTCTGACCAAATCTCTTTCTCTCTCAGAATGATCTTTACCCAAACCAGTCAGGCTTCAAGACAGGTCAATCAACCGAGACTGCTCTTCCATGTGTCACAGAGGATCTCCAGACTGCCAAAGTTGACTCTTTCTCCTCTAACACGGTGAACCATCAGATCCTCCTCTCAGGGCTGGGCGTCTCAGGCTTTGCACACTCTTGGACTGCATCCTACCTGGCAGGCTCCTCCTACCAGATGATGTGGAGCGGATCTGTGTCTGCACCATGTACTTTCACTACTAGTGTCCCCCAGGGTTTAGATCTAGGCCCTCTCCTCTCTATACACCTAGTCACTGGGCTCTGTCATATCCTCACATGGTCTCCTGTCATTGCAATGCGGATAACACTCAACTACCTTTGTCTTTCCGCCCTTGTGAGACATAGGTGGCAAAATGCATCTCTGGGTGACTGGCAGATATCTCAGCTTGGATGTCGACCAACCACCTCAAGCTCAGCAAAACGGAACTGCTCTTCCTTCCAGGGAAGGCCTTCCCGCTCCAAGACATCTCCATAATGGTTGACAACTCCAGTGTCCCCCGCCCAGAGTGCAAAGAACCTTGGCGTGACCCAAAACCACACCCTGTTCTCTGAAAACATCACAGGAAGCTGCGCATGTACTAATCTGGGCACTTGTCTCCCGTCTGGACTTGTGCAACTCGCTGTTGGCTGGGCTCCTCACTTGTGTCATCAAACCCCTGCAACTTATCCAGAATGCTGCAGCCCACCTGGTGTTCGACATTCCCAAGTGCTCCCATGTCATCCTGCTCGTCCGCACAATCTACTGACTTCCAGTTGAAGAACAAGGGCACTAGCTACTAGCCCTTCTCATGACTCCAGTGCTGTATGGCATTGGGTTTTTGGGAGCTAGAGCACTACTATCTGAAAGCGTTTTATTAAAGTACACTATTCAGTGTGCATGTCCTATAGACAAATTGTCTATTTGTTTCTTTTTTTGTGGCCAGGCTCTCACATTGCCTGTGCCTGTCTGTCTTGGCTGCCTGCCTGTCTCTGTTTAGGAGTACCAGATGTGGCTGGAAGAGTGGTGATGGACAACAGTCGAGGGCATCTTGACTGAGTAGTGAGCACGAAGGAGCTCATCTTCATGGAGCAGCTGGAGTTCATCTATACAAGTAGGTATCCTATATTAGGTAGGCCTACTTCTACATGAGCGCGACAGGTAGCCTAGTAGGTTGCTGGTTCCCCGATCAGACTAGGTGAAACATCTGTCGATGTGCCCTAGAGCAAGGCACTTAACCCTAATTGCTCATGTAAGTCGCTTTGGATAAGAGCGTCTGCTAAATGACAAATGTTCAACATAGATAGATAGGAGGTAGAGGTTGCAAGTGTGTGTGTATATAGATATATATATCTATTAGTAGACTCAATCTAACTCTGTGATTGCAAGTCAATACTTGGTACTGATTCTCCTCATAGGCAGTACCAAAATGAGTTTGACCTAGAGTTCATGTTACTGCATGAGTTGCATCCCGATTCGCCACCCTTGTCCTTAAGTGCACTTGCACACTTTCTTGCATGGCTTTAGCAATGCTGAAAACTCCCTCCTGCCAATGCTTACACACCTCTCCTATGCTTTTAAATCCATGATGAGGAGTGTGCAAGAGCACATTTCAGGAGAAGGGTGGAGGAGTGAGATGTTACCCTTGTGTGCTCTCAACAACCTCCACGGCTAGCCATGTAGCTGAAGCCTACAGCAATATTCCAATGTAAGTGCTACTCTATGGTATGGTAGTGTTCACGGTAGAGTTAAAATTGTATTATATTCTTATTGTAGTCCCATCCTCCACTGACTTCTTGTGACATTTTGTTTGTTGCAAGTCAAGTTTCTGTTTGCAAACAATAGTAAATATTGTCAACACTATGGTAATGAATTATTATATCCCTCAGGGAACAGTACCAGAGGCTGATTTATCTGTCCGGCTTCTTCACCCTTCCTCCCAAAGTGCACTAGTTCAGTGTTCATCATTCTTGGTCCTGAAGGGCAGGAGAGTTTTATTTTACCTTTATTTAACTAGGCAAGTCAGTTAAGAACAAATTCTTATTTTCAATGACAGCCTAGGAACAGTGGGTTAACTGCCTGTTCAGAGGCAGAACAACAGCTCAGGGGTTACTAGTCCAACACTCTAACCACTAGGCTACCCTACCGATTGTAACTTGTCATCCTTACCTGTGCTATAACACCCAATTGAACTATAATAAGTCCATACTTGGGTAAATCTAACTTAATTAATGGTTGGTTGTGACAACATGCACCAAACTAGAACATAGTTATTGTGACAAATAAAAACAGCAATTGAATGACTAGTGCACTTATTGTAGGTTGTACATTGATAATTGGCAGTAGAATGGCCCATGCCGAAGAGCTGTGACTTTAAACATGGCACCGTCATAGGATGCCACCTTTCCAACAGGTCAGTTGGAAAGGTGAGGGGAGGGTAGGGGAGTGTAATGGGTGCAGCTTTCTCCCAGGGTTAGGGGGCTGCAGGGGAGAAAGGAAGCACCGCACAGGGACAGGTTAGCCCCATACAGAGGGGCGTCTTCTCAAACCCCCACAACATTCCCCAAGCATCCACACCCAGGTGCCGCAGACAAGGCTCCAGAAGGATCACTCACCGTCTTCCTCCCTGTGTCTGAGTGGTTCCCCGGAGCCATGGACTGTATCCCATTCCCTCATTCTTGTCCCCCATGTCCCTGCCTTCATCCCCTGGGCCCCAGAGGGGCAGCCCCCTGTCACGGACTGAGCCCCCTGTTCCACATCTGGACTCTCTGCTCCCATCGCGGCCACGCAGGTAAAGGAGACATCTGTGACACTTCAGAGACTTTGTTCTCTCAGGGATGTAGGAATTTGTGGTGGGGGGGCTGTGTGAGACCCGCACAGACCGCTGTGTGTTATGAGTTATGCTGTTCGTTTGTTGTCGTACTTATCAGTACCCAGTGTTTGCAGGGCCAGTCAACCTGCTATCTGCCAACCACGGGAATGCCTGGAATGTTCCGGTGCCGGGCATCCTTGTGGTTGGTGGCGCAGCAGGGAAGGTTTGGCATGGGGGTGGAGCACTGCAAGTTTAACACCATACTTAGCCATTGTTCTCTTATGTTTTGTCTTAACAAGAGCTGGTCAGTTTTATACTGTGATCCTTGATTTATATGGTGTGGGCTATGGCCAAACAGTAGCCTATGTTGGGTTAATAAAACGGGAATTCGTAAGCTCAATCGTCTGTCTGGTCAATCCTGTCTTTTATGATCTAGCCTGGTCAATACACCTTTCTCATTAATTTATTGCATTTCAAATTGTTTTCTTATTATACTTTGGTATTGACTTTGGGTTAGTGATTTCCTTAAATATATGTCAATATTCAAATGTTTTGCTTAATAAAGGCACAAAAGTAATTCCATACACTACCTCCCATTAGACCTGCCCCAAACAGTGTATACCATAGCCACCTACATGTCACTGTGCAACAATGCTCATATTCACAGCCTGCAGAGAGCAAATTGCTTGTCTCATTCCCCAACATGCCCAGCATTCATTCTCAGGTACCTGCAAAACCAATCCTGCTGGAAATTGCGCTACAAATTACAATGTGTCTGCCAAAGCCCCTGGGGAGTTGAGGAAAATCAAAACTCTGGTTTTCCCAACCGAAACAGGCCTTACCTAACACAGGAAAAGAGTTAATTGTTTGTACCTTCTGTTATTTAAGTCTTTGGATTTGTTCTTTCCCTAAATGATCAGTTGGGGATTCAAATGGAACCCACAATTCAAAGCCTTGGGTTTAATTGTCAGTTTACAGCACCTTTGAACTCACTGAAATCTGTCAGATATGGAGTCCCTCAGAATCAGGCATACATTTCAGAGAAAGACTGGAAACTCAGTTATGTTTTCGCTTCTGTGTCAAATTAAAGCGAAACATACCTTGAGTGAAAAAATGAAAAAGGCAATGTCTCTTGTGAATTTAAGGGCAACACTGTCTCCTGGTGGCAGCTCTGCGGAACTAGACAGTGACAGGAATGTCAGAGTGAGGGAGTCGGTGGCCAACGTGCCAGAGAGATGAGCGCTGAAAGCTTCTTGGAAAAAGTATTAGGGCTGTTTATGTGGCCAAGTGTGCAAACTTCTTAAAGCTGCAGCGCTTGGAGTTGTCCATGAATCTATTTACACTCAACCCAAACAGTACAGATGGGGTCTGCTTTATTCAGGGGTTGGGGTGTCATAAATAGAGCTCAACTGCAATCCCCATTTCTCCTGCATGATCTACAGCAGTGTTTCCCAACTCCAGTCAAGGATGATCAATGGAAACAGGATGCGCCTAAGCTCAATTGAGTCTCATAGCAAAGGGTCTGAATATGTAAAAACGTAATACATTTGCAAAAATGTTAAACTATTTTCGCTTTATCCTTATGGGGTATTGTGTATATTGAAGAGGGTAACAATACCTTAAATCAATTTTAGAATAAGGCTGTAACTCAATTTTTGTTGTAGCCCCAGACAAGCACACCTGATTCAACGCAAGTTTGTCTGGGGCTACAACAAAAATGTGTGCTGTTGGGGGTACTCGAGGACTGTAGTTGGAAACACTGGTTGGAGAGTTCTACAGGTTGGAGAGTTCACTAAAGCAGAGTGGAATTAAAATGACTATACATGTACAAATATCAACCTATACAGTATGTATCACTGGACATTTATTTTGTAGGCTTACAAACATTTTTTGCAATATAAGGGATTAATCCTTCAAATTGCAACAAACTTGCTTTAAAACGTCAAGATTTCAGTTTTTTTAAAAGGGTTTGAAGAAGGCCCAACTTGAATCAAATACAATACTCCGAAGTCCTACTGTGCTTTTGTCTTAATCTAAAACAGTATAGGGCATAAAGTAAATGCATTTTTCATCCAGGAAAACTATTGAAGGTATGTACTATTTTTAAATACACAAATGCTTCAATAAATAACACCAAATGAAGTTTTTTTCCCCATTTAAAATGCATTAAACTGGTGGATTATAAAAACGGTTCAATATTAACTCAAGTTAATAACTTGTGTAATTAATGCATTCACATATTCACACTGTTTTGGATTTAAATGGAACAAAGACAATAGCAATATCAGGCTACATTTTTCCAGGAGTAACATTAACTGATTGGCACAAAGAGTGAAAGCACCTGATTGAAATGGATTGTGACTACTAAATATAAATGGCAAGCTTTGCTTTCTAGTGGGTGCTTATACAGTGCCTTTAGAAAGCATTTGCACCCCTCAACTTTTTCCACATTTGTTGTGTTACAGCTTGAATTTAAAATGGATTAAATTGAGATTTTTTCACTGGCCTACACACAATAACCCATAATGGAAAATGGAAAGTTTTTCAAAATGTATATGAATTACTAAAAAATGAAAAGCTGAAATGTCAAGTCAATAAGTATTCAACCACTTTATGGCGAGCCTAAATATACAGAAAAATATAAACGCAACATGCAACAATTTCAAAGATATTACAGTTACAGTTCATATAAGTTCATATAAGTCACAGATTCTTTAAAATAAGGTAGGGGCGTGGAACATAAATCTGATGTGACCACCATTTGCCTTATGCAGCACAACATCTCCTTCGCATAGAGTTGATCAGGCTGTTGATTGTGGTCTGTGGAATGTTATCGCACTCCTCTTCAATGGCTGTGGGAAGTTGCTGGATATTAGATCCAGAGTATCCTAAACATGCTCGATGGGTGAGTATGCAGGCCATGGAAGAACTGGCCTTTCAACTTCCAGGAATTGTGTACAGATCCTTGCGGCATGGGGCCGTGCACTGTGCTGAAAGATGATGTGATGACGGCTAATAAATGGCACGACAATGGGCCTCAGCATCTCGTCACGGTATCGCTGCATTCAAATTGCCATCGGAAAATGCAATTGTGTTTGTTGTCCGTAGCTTATGCCTGCCCATACCCTAACCCCACCATGGTGCACTCTGCTTATTACATTGACATCAGCAAACCGCTCGCCCACATGACTCCATACATTTGGTCTGCGGATGAGAAGCCGGTTGGACGTACTGGCAAATTCTCTAAACCAAAGTTGGAGGTGGCTTTGGTAGAGAAATTAACATTAAATAATGGTGGACATTCCTGCAGTCAGCATACCAATTGCACATTCCCTTAACTTCTGTGGCATTGTGTTGTGTGACAAAACTGCACATTTTAGTGGCCTTTTGTCCCCAGCACAAGGTGCACTTGTGTAATGATCATGCTGTTTAATCAGCTTCTTGAGTTGCCACACCTGTCACGTGGATGGATTATCTTGGCATAGGTGAAATGCTCACTAACAAACTTTCAGAGAAAAGCTTTTTGTGCGTATGGAACATTTCTGGGATCTTTTATCTCACACACTTTACATGTTGCGTTTATTTTTGTTCAGTGTATGTTCAGGAGTAGAAATTTGCTTAACAAGTCACAATAAGTTGCATAAACTCGATGTGTGCAATAGTGTTTAACACTTTTTTTTTTTAAAATGACTACCTCATCGCTGTACCCCACACATACAAGTGTCTGTATGGTCCCTCAGTCGAGCATTGAATTTCAGACAGATTCTGTCACACACACGGGAGGTTTTCCAATGCCTCGCAAAGAAAACAAACACCTCTATAAAATGGCACTACATTTGGACATGAAGACTAACAAACACACATATTTTACAATCGGTTCAGAATGTTTAAGCAAGTCCGAAACTGAATATCCATATTCAATTGCAGTTGTAAGGTTGTCACACAGCAAACGTGTTAAAATGTTTTCAAAATAATTAGCATAAAGAAGAAAGAACCGTTGACTGGATAAGTCAGACATCTAATAAGGCACACATCTGAAACCATGAAGTCCAATGTCTGTGATAAAACACTTACAGAAATCCATACTACAACTTCAATCTTTTGTAAAGAAATGTTACACAACAACACTTCTTTGATGACCTTTAAGCAGAACACTGGTTTGGTTCTTAAAGTGACGTTAAGCATGAAGTCCATAGACGTTCTTTCCCTGAACTATGTGTTTGGTTCGTTCAGACTGAGGGACCTTTTCCTGGCTGCTAAAAGTGTTCCTAGGGCTTTCTGTGCTGAGGCCTGTCCCTGAGCTGTTTGAGGTCGCTACAGCAGCAGGCACTCCAGTGTCTTGTGTTTTGATATAAACAACATAAAAGACAGGCAGGATAATGCCTATAAGGAGCATGGCCACCACAGCGTTCCACCACTGGATGCCCCAGTCTGCTCCATAGCTGGTCAAGCGCTGGCCTCTGTAGCCCAAATTTTGTGGCCGCCCGGCGGCCTCTAAAAAGACCTCATTCTGTGCATCTGTGGTTTGAATCAGTCTCTCGATGTCATGATCCACTTCCTTGAGGAAGTCAGTGTATTCCTGTAAATGTGGTCTACCAGATGAGCTGGCTGTAGGTCTGTCCTGTGGTGTGGATGAATTTGAGGTTCTGTGTTCTGTGTTAGTCAATAAGCTGTGTTTCTTCACAGGGATTTTGATTGATTTCAATGCAAACATATCCTGTTCCTGAATCAGGTTGTTCACCCTCTTTATGTCGGCCACCTGTTGAGAGGAAGAAGAGAGTCAATATTGGCATAATGTGATCACATATTATCAGTAGCCTATGCAGACACATACAGGTAACTCAAAATAAAGAAAACACGAGTACATGAGGGAAACATATTTTGAAAGAAGTTGCTTCTACAGATGTGGTTCATGAATTAAGCAATTAACATACCATCATGCTTAGGGTCATGTATAAAATGCCCAGTTGCCCATTATTTTGGCTTCCAGGGCTAGAAGAGATTTCAATGACTTTGAAAGTAGGAGCATAGGGGGCTTAAAGGGTGTGTGTGTGTGGTCCCCGATTCAAATGTTAAAGATAGAAGTGCATCAGTCCACGGAATCAGTCCACGGACCCCGAACCAAACGTAGCATGCATTGAATCACCGGTTCACATTTTTTTTGGGGGGGCTCATATTACATTATTTTTACTTTCCAAAAACAGGCCTACCTCATCTTTTGTCAACTGATGCATCCTCTCCTTCAGGGTCAAACTGCATATAATGGTGTTGACGTTGAGCTTACAAGTCATTTTGCATGCCGAACAACCCCAGGCAATATCAGTAGCCTACTCAAACTGAGCACTGTGCCCAGCTTCGAGCGCTTACCAAGGCAATGTAGGCTTGCGTGAGGTTAAGCATTATTAGTCGAGTGCCAACTAAGGATATTAACGGTTAGCCGGTCATGCTTATCAGTCTATAGGTTAATTTGCATAATTTCATGGAATTAAAATTGGTTTAAGAATTTAACAAATCTCAGTCATGAAACAGGAACAGTGTCTTGGTCGAACGTAAATATTATTTTGACGTTTGTTAACAAGTTAATGGGGTTTGGTTAGTCTGCAACAATTGATAGGTTGTCACTAGGGATGCAAATGTCTATGTAATTTATTGTTAACTATATGCTGTTGAAAATGGTGTTTTACTGAAATAAAAGTAAGCTACTGGAGACAACTCTTCTGGCGATACCTGCTGAACAGGGCTTACAATAGATTTATTTTGATTGTTCCAGTTCATCATCAGAAATAGTTTTGCTTTAAACAATCAGTGTATATGCCTATTTTTAGATATGAAATTATCAGCACTACCCTGTATAACAAGTACAGCAATCCATTTTGTGAGGTGAAGTGCATGGCCAAAACGAGAGGAAATCACTAAAAACTTCAGAACCGTAAAAACCATTCTGAGATGGTTTGAAATCTAAAGTTGTGCTATAATATGCTGTTCATCGACTACAGCTCAGCATTTAACGCCATAGTACCCTCCAAACTCGTCATTAAGTCCCTGGGTCTCGACCCCACCCTGTGATACTGGGTCCTGGACTGCCTGACGGGCATGCACGCCTCCAACTCAATCATCAAGTTTGCAGACGACATTACAGTGGTCGGCTTGATTACCAACAACGACGAGACGGCCTACAGGGAGGAGGTGAGGGCCCTCGGAGTGTGGTGTCAGGAAAATAACCTCACACTCAATGTCAATAAAACAAAGGAGATGATCGTGGACTTCTGGAAACAGCAGAGGGAGCACCCCCCTATCCACATCGACGGGACAGTAGTGGAGAAGGTGGAAAGTTAAGTTCCTCGGCGTACACATCACAGACAAACTGAAATGGTCCACCCACACAGACAGCGTCGCGAAGGCGGCACAGTAGTGCCTCTTCAACCTCAGGAGGCTGAAGAAATTTGGCTTGTCAACCAAAAACACTCAAACTTTTACAGATGCACAATCGAAAGCATCTTGTCGGGCTGTATCACCGCCTGGTACGGCAACTGCTCCGCCCACAACCGTAAGGCTCTCCAGAGGGTAGTGAGTAGAGGTCGACCGATTTACAAGTTTTCATAACAATCGGAAATCTGTAATTTTGGACGCCGATTGACAATGTTTTTTTTTTTATACCTTTATTTAACTAGGCAAGTCGGTTAAGAACAAATTCTTATTTTCAATGACGGTTTAGGTGGGTTAACTGCCTTGTTCAGGGGCAGAACGACAGATTTTTATCTTGTCAGCTCAGGGATTCAATCTTGCAACCTTACGGTTAACTAGTCCAACGCTCTAACCACCTGCCTCACGAGGAGCCCGCCTGTTACGCGAATGCAGTAAGAAGCCAAGGTAAGTTGCTAGCTAGCATTAAACTTAATCAATCATAATCACTAGTTATAACTACACATGGTTGATGATATTACAAGTTTATCTAGCGTGTCCTGTGTTGTATATAATTGATGCAGTGCACATTCGTGAAAAGGGACTGTCGTTGCTCCAACGTGTACCTAACCATAAACACCAATGCCTTTCTTAAAATCTATACACAGAAGTATATATTTTTAAACCTGCATATTTAGCTAAAAGAAATCCAGGCTAGCAGGCAATATTAACCAGGTGAAATTGTGTCACTTCTCGTGCGTTCATTGCACGCAGAGTCAGGGTATATGCAACAGTTTGGGCCACCTGGCTCATTGCGAACTAATTTGCCAGAATTTGACATAATTATGACATAATATTGAAGGTTGTGCAATGTAACAGGAATATTTAGACTGATGGATGCCACCCGTTAAATAAAATACAGAACGGTTCCGTATTTCACTGACAGAATAAACGTCTTGTTTTCGAGATGATAGTTTCCGGATTCAACCATATTAATGACCTAAGGCTCGCATTTCTGTGTGTTATTATGTTATAATTAAGTCTATGATTTGATAGAGCAGTCGGACTGAGCAATGGTAGGCACCAGCAGGCTCATAAGCATTCATTCAAACAGCGCTTTCGTGCGTTTTGCCAGCAGCTCTGCTGTTTATGACTTCAAGCCTATCAACTCCCGAGATTAGGCTGGTGTAACGATGTGGTGTGAAATGGCTTGCTAGTTAGCAGGGTGCGCGCTAATAGCGTTTCAAACGTCACTCGCTCTGAGACTTGGAGTAGTTGTTCCCCTTGCTCTGCATGGATGGGTAACGCTGCTTCGAGGGTGGCTGTTGTCGTTGTGTTCCTGGTTCGAGCTCAGGTATGAGCGAGGAGAGGTACAGAAGCTATACTGTTACACTGGCAATACTAAAGTGCCTATAAGAACATCCAATAGTCAAAGGTATATGAGTATGATTTTAAATTACTTAAAAATCATACAATGTGATTTTCAGGATTTTTGTTTTCGATTCCGTCTTTCACAGTTGAAGTGTACCTATGATAAAATTTAGACCTCTACATGCTTTGTAAGTAGGAAAACCTGCAAAATCGGCAGTGTATCAAATACTTGTTCTCCCCACTGTATATACTGTACTCTATACCATCTACTGCATCTTGCCTTTGCAGTTCGGCCATCGCTCATTCATATATTGTTATGTACATATTCTTATTCATTCCTTTACACTTGTGTGTATATGGTAGTTGTTTTGGAATTGTTAGATTAGATTACTTGTTAGATATTACTGCATGGTCATTAGCATAAGCATTGCGCAACATTCGCATTAACATCTGCTAACCATGTGTATGTGACAAATAACATTTGATTTGATAGAGCACTATAGGCTATTCAAATGTCATAGCTCATTTGTAAAAATATTGATACATTACTAGAGCTAACACTTAATCTGCCTACATAGTACATACACATACAGTATATCACAAAAGTGAGTGCACCCCTCACATTATGTAAATATTTGAGTATATCTTTTCAGGTGACAACACTGAAGAAATGACACTTTGCTACAATGTAAAGTAGTGAGTGTGCAGCTTGTATAACAGTGTAAATTTGCTGTCCCCTCAAAATAACTCAACACACAGCCATTAATGTCTAAACCGCTGGCAACAAAAGTGAGTACACCCCTAAGTGAAAATGTCCAAATTGGGCCCAAAGTGTCAATATTGTGTGTGGCCACCATCATTTTCCAGCACAGCCTTAACCCTCTTGGGCATAGAGTTCACTAGAGCTTCACAGGTTGCAACTGGAGTCCTCTTCCACTCCTCCATGACGACATCACGGAGCTGGTGGATGTTAGAGACCTTGCACTCCTCCACCTTCCGTTTAAGGATGCCCCACAGATGCTCAATAGGGTTTAGGTCTGGAGACATGCTTGGCCAGTCCATCACCTTTACCCTCAGCTTCTTTAGCAAGGTAGTGGTCGTCTTGGAGGCGTGTTTGGGGTCGTTATCATGTTGGAATACTGCCATGCGGCCCAGTCTCCAAAGGGAGGGGATCATGCTCTGCTTCAGTATGTCACAGTACATGTTGGCATTCATGGTTCCCTCAATGAACTGTAGCTCCCCAGTGCTGGCAGCACTCATGCAGCCCCAGACCATGACACTCCCACCACCATGCTTGACTGTAGGCAAGACACACTTGTCTTTGTACTCCTCACCTGATTGCCGCCACACACGCTTCAAACCATCTGAACCAAATAAGTTTATCTTGGTCTCATCAGACCACAGGACATGGTTCCAGTAATCCATGTCCTTAGTCTGCTTGTCTTCAGGAAACTGTTTGTGGGCTTTCTTGTGCATCATCTTTAGAAGAGGCTTCCTTTCTGGGACGACAGCCATGCAGACCAATTTTATGCAGTGTATGGCGTATGGTTTGAGCACTGACAGGCTTACCCCCCCACCTTTCAACCTCTGCAGCAATGCTGGCAGCACTCATACGTCTATTTCCCAAAGACAACCTCAGGATATGACGCTGAGCACGTGCACTCAACTTCTTTGGTCGACCATGGCGAGGCCTGTTCTGAGTGGAACCTGTCCAGTTAAACCGCTGTATGGTCTTGGCCACCGTGCTGCAGCTCAGTTTCAGGGTCTTGGCAATCTTCTTATAGCCCAGGCCATCTTTATGTAGAGCAACAATTCTTTTTTTAAGATCCTTAAAGTTCTTTGCCATGAGGTGCCATGTTGAACTTCCAGTGACCAGTCAGTATGAGGGAGTGTGAGAGCGATGACAACAAATTTAACACACCTGCTCCCCATTCATACCCGAGACCTTGTAACACTAACGAGTCACATGACACCGGGGAGGGAAAATGGCTAATTGGGCCCAATTTTGTTGCCAGCGGTTTAGACATTAATGGCTGTGTGTTGAGTTATTTTGAGGGGACAGCAACTTTACACTGTTATACAAGTTGTACACTCACTACTTTACATTGTAGCAAGATGTCATTTCTTCAGTGTTGTCACATGAAAAGATATACTCAAACATTTACAAAAATGTGAGGGGTGTACTCACTTTTGTGATATACTGTACATAATTTACATTCATACACACTGATCCAGCTCAGAGGCCTAGCTCATGAACTCCATCAGCAGAAGACTTGAATTTACAATGGAAAATATGTATATATGCAAACGTTAATGCATCGAATCGATTCGTTCTCTAATCTAACCAAATTGCATCGAATTGTTTCAAGCTAAAACGTTTCGTTCCTTTATTGTAGCCAATGTATCTACATAGATACATATTGAATTGTCTTGAAAGGGAAAGATGCACATCACTATTGTGTGCCTCTCAGTCATAAAATCTCAACCCAATTGAAAACTTATGGGAGATTCAGGAGCAGCACCTGACACCGCATTTTCCACCACCACCATCAAAACACCAGATTATAGAATTTTCTGTGGAAGAATGGTGTTGCATCCCTCCAATAGAGTTCTAGACACTTGTAGAATCTTTTCCAAGGCACATTGAAGCTGTTCTGGCAACTCGTGGTGGCCCAATTCCCTATTAAGACACTTTATGCTGGTGTTTCCTTTATTTTGGCAGTTACCTATATGTACAGTGTCTGACATTAAGTGTACTGTACAGTACACTATGTACAGTTTGCTGACAGCAAATACATGGGCTCAAGGACTTACCTTGCAGCCATATTGCAGAGCAAGTTTGTTGAGGTTGTCCCCAACCAATACATCCCTCTCTAGCAGCATGAGGCTGCCCAGTCTGTCCTGGTCCGGCTCCTGCCGCCCCCGGGGCCTAAGCGCCATCACATTGAACTCTTCTTCCTCTGAAGAGCCTGCAGAGTCAGTTGGCTGGCCGTTCCTGAACATGTACACCTGGCCATCTACACTAGCATGGACATCCACTGGGGCCTGGAAGGCCCGGGGAACAAGGTCTCCTCTCCGCATCACAACTAGCTACTTTAGGTGGAAAGAAGACACAAAATTATCAAGTGTGATAAGGGTTTTATAATAAGTAGCTTGCTATGTAAACTGAATACAAAAATACCTCGGAGACGGTCTGTGCACTAGCTATAGAAACAATCACAAGTACATTGTTTGAACAGTAAGTTGCCAAACTTTAATTCCCTTATTTTTTATATTCTTCATTAGCTCAACTGACATCAACGTTACAGGAATGAGTTTACCTTTACCAAAGCCACTTATAACCTCTCTAAATTGAGAGCTACCTATGCCTTTACTCAGCTAGTCTCTTAGACACTGTGTTACGCAAGATATGTGACAACAATATTTCCATACTTGACGTTACATGGCAGCTTATACAAAATGCTTCCATAGATTCTTCAACTAACCTGCTCTTGGCGATACCTTTTTCGTTCTTGATTCAGGAAAAAGGTTATCCTTTAAAATGTCAGTGTCCAGTTGCATGTGGTTCTACAAAAACAGAAAACTCAGAAAGATATTAAATCCATGTTTTGTACCACGTGAGGAGCTTCCTCGCCATCTTAGCTGCCGCACATCTAGCATTTCCTAACATCTTTTCAGGAACTAGTCGTTTCCATGAGACGCAGCAACATGAAGATGACAGCACGTCACATTGCGACCACTCCAAAAAACCTTTTTGTTTTCATTTTTTATTTAGTACAAAAAGTTGTCACCTAATGTCATGTCTTTTTGTCCCTTTAAAAAACTTTTTTGGAGTGCTGCCATTTCCCAGTGTTTCTTGAACTTGGGATTTAATTTGAAGTTAATGTCATATGGCAGAGTACCCAGCTATTAAAATGAGGCCGCGCCCATGTTACCCACTCAACTCAAAGATATTAAATCCACGTGTTCTCTGGTTTTTGTAGAACCACCTGCAACTGGACACTGACATATTAGATAACACTTTTCCCCGAATCAAGAACAAAGAAAATATCTCCAAGAGCAGGTTAATTAAAAAATATATGGTGGTGTTTTGTATAAGCTACCCTGTAAAGTTAAGTGTGGAAACATTGCTAGCTAGTTATCGCATAACCCATTCATAGACGCTAACTGCTTTAGTGTCCTTTGATGACGCATCTTCCGTTGAATTCCACCTTGTAGTGCAGTCTTGTTTAGGCCTCAGCTCAGGCATCCACATCTGGCGTTGTGTAGACTTTTTTCAGCACCTACTGTGCTCCTGTGGAAGCATTCCACAGCTGCTTTCACTTTGTCCACAGTGGACTTCATCAACTTTAGAGCATCTCTTACAATCAGGTTGATTGTGTGGGCAAGACATGGATGATGGGTCCATTTTAACATTTTCATGGCTTTGGTTATGTTAGCTGCATTGTCGTTAACACAACAGACTACTTTTCCATCGACTTGTCATTCTCTGGCCCCTCAACAGTTCCTCTGCCAAGTTATCTGAGGTGTCTGTCACTGAACTCAAAGCAGTCCAGAAGACAGACATTGAAAAATCTTCAATGAAGTGACATGGTGGTGGTCACCCTTGATGTCCAGCAGTCAGTGGTAAGGCTAACTGCAGTAGCTTTTTGGACTCTTTCCCGCACTGAATCCTGTGTGCTCTTGTACAGTCGTGGAATAAGTGACTTTGAAAGGGTTTTCCTGCTGGTAATTGCATACATTGGATTTAGAGTACTGCTACAATTTCTAAAACCTCTATCCTCCACAAACGAAAATGGCTGGAAATCGGTGGCAATCATTTTAGCCAATGCAATATCAATTTGGCCTTGTTTTGCTACAGACATAGACTTTGGCATAAAGTGGTCCATAGAAGACTGCATTGCTGTGGGTCGCGGAGTAGGCCTACTTGACTGTCTGGATACATCTCCACGTGTGGAGGTGCTGGATCCACCACTATCACTAGCAGGCCCGCTAGCTTCACAGTTGGGTGCACAGTTCACATATGCCGGTGTAGGTTGTGCATAGAACCGGCTTTATATGGGATTTTGTTTTGGCAAATTCTACACTGTGCTCTAACATTGTCTACATTATTAAAATGCATCCAAATGCTACTGTGCTTCAGACAAATTTTCCAGCTGTTGTTTTCACAGCTGTCCTTCCTCTCTTTACTCGGCTGCTAAGTGTGTGACTGAGTGAGTTGGCTTGGCCCTCCCTCACGCATCTTTGGTTGACACTGTCTGATTGACAGGAACAACAGGTGAGAAGTGTGAGAAGACAGCCAGAACGAATGTGTGTACGCTTGAGCATTGGGCAATTTTATTATTATTTTAAAAGTTATTTGAATTAGTTAATTATATTCATATCAATTGTTTTATATGTTTATAAATAGATTCGGCTCTTCTGATATGCGAGCCGGCTCCCAAAGTTCACCTACAAGAGCCGACTCGTTCGCGAACGACCCATCACTAATAACTGGAGAGGAAGTGTAGTTCGTCAACTGGATGGACACACAGCTTGTGGATTTGTGCAAAACAACTAAAGTAAGTATCTTTACTTGAAAAACATTTTGCTGACATGACAGATAAGCGGCACATCAGCACATGTTTCGAAAACAATAATTAGACGTTTCTAAACCTTGAAACACAACACACATTGTAGTTCACATCGAGCCAACCGTGGGCGAATGTAACCGCTAAAAACTATTAAGGGTTTTCGAGAGCTGGCTAGTTATCACATTCCAATGTACATAGTCAGACCATGCGAAGTTGCATACATGCAACAGACAGTCCTGAAACTAGTCTAGATGTGTTATGAATTAGCTGAGAAATCTCAACTCCAGGTAGATACATAACTACCTGGAGTTGAGATGTGTCAGCTAGCTTCTGTACCTACTAGTTATACATGTGACTAGCTAACGTTAGCAGCAGGTCAGACATTAAGTTTCATAAAAACTATGACAATCGCTTGCAAGCTACTATACATACTATCAAAACGAAAACAGATTAACAAAATAACCAGCAAGTTACGTGGCGACTGGTACGTAGCTAGTAACCGCTAGCTGTTTAAGTTAGCTAACAGGCCGAATATATTATGGCCTTGCACACTTAACGTTACTTGCTTCACTCATGGACTGTGGACGTGACATTCTAGTAAGCCTAAATTACCTAACACATTACAGTAGCTAGCTTGAACCAAATGTTTATCAATCAATCAAAAAAATGTACAAAAAACGTTTATTCATTTCAAATCAGATTGGCTAATAAAATTTGAGCTTGTAACTCACCTTAAAAGTAACTCGTCCAGTTTTCCCATAGTGTCAAATCCCCCGCAACTCTCACTTTTTACAGAGCTGCAAAGACGGGACTCTCCTTTCAGTTTTGGAAAATCCAGTCTAAGGCATAGTTTTTCTTCTTCGTGTAGTTTTCCGGCAGACTAAATTCTTTGGTCGTTTTTCTTCTTCGATGAGATTTAATGGCGGGTGGCATCCAATAAATGTTGAATTACCGCCACCTATTAGAATGGAGTACAACTCCCTTATACTTTGCTTGAATTTTTTAAAATTAACTACAATCTAAAACTACACTCACAAAAAAAAAATATATATATATATATATAACAGCCTTGAAATAGTGGAGTATAGTGTTTATTTTATATATATATATATATATATATATATAAACACTATACTCCACAATTTAGTCCTACTTCAGGCCAACAGCTTTGAAAGGATGGGACACCACCACTCAAAACACCCTGTAACTCTGACGTCAGGTCTAGCACACCCAAACACCTCTCTGCACCTGCCACCACAACATCAATTTTCTGCAACTTATGTTCCATCCCTATAGTACAGTTGATCACCATTGCTATAAATATAAAAAATTCAATCTTACTGAAACATATATCACTTGTTGGTTTATCACTCTGTACTGGTACAGATCTACTACTCACACCACTCCTCTTAGGATCCCTCCCCCTTGACCCATCTTCCTCTACTATCTTCACTGCCTCAGCATATGACAACTTCTGCACTACTCGAACCCTGGAAACCTCAACCTGCCTCTCTTGCACCAGACATTTCTGATCCCCAGCCCCAACCCCTACAATTAACACATACCACTACTTTCCCCAATGCTACACATTCCTTTGTCTCATGCCCTTTTGCACATTTCTCACACCTAGGAACCTCCCTCCTACACACTGCTTGCAACATGCCCATAAGCTTGACACGTGTAACGACGTAATGTATTTGGCATAAAAGCTCATACAGCATAAGTTATACATCTTAACATCACGTTGTCGGGGCAAAGTCAACATCAAAACTCAAAACAACAGACAATGACTTCTGTTTCACCACTCATGCCACCCTGTCTGAATCACACCAAACAATGAGCATCACAAACACCTGGAATCTTCACCTTTAGCTTTCACATTTACCACTACCCGAGTAATCACTCCTTTCAATGGCACCTTTTCTCGAGAGTAAAAATATTCACATCTCTTGCCCCCATTCATTTAACGTGGAGCAGCTGCTCCATCTGACCAGCAGAAACACAAACAATTATCACAAGACCACTTCTGTTTACCCTCACCAATTCCATAGCACCCAATTCTGTTTTCACCCATCCTGAAACCACAAATGAATCAGCCAAAAGGCAAGGGTCCACTTTTTCCAAAAACTTCAAGCCTACTGTCACAGACTCATCTTTATCCTGACCCTCGGTGCAAGCCTCAGGCTCTGAGAACTTCACCACACCTACCACCTCCAATGCTTCACCCTCATAAACTTCCATTTCTCCTCTGGTCTTCAGCTCACACTGCTTACACTTTCTACCATTCTTCTTTTAACAAACTATTTCCCTTTTCCTGCCATTTTTAACCAACTCAAGCAGGCCAGGTCATCTGCTACAGCACTCCATCACTCTCCTTCTTGATCAAATAGCCCTTACACAGCCTGAGGATGTGTTTTGGGTCATTGTCCTGTTGAAAAACAATGATAAACCCACTAAGCACAAACCAGATGGGATGGCGTATCGCTGCAGAATGCTGTGGCAGCCATGCTGGTTAAATGTGCGAGCTTCATTGTGGGAACCACACATGCGGAAATCATCCGTTCACCTACTCCGGGTCTCACAAAGACACAGAGGTTGGAACTAAAAATCTCACATTTAGACTCATCAGACCAAAGAACTGATTTCCACTGGTCTAATGTCCATTGCTTGTGTTTCTTGGCCCAAGAAAGTATCTTCTTCTTATTGGTGTCCTGTAATAGTGGATTCTTTGCAGCAATTTAACCATGAAGGCCTGATTCACGCAGTCTCCTCTGAACAGATGATGATGAGATGTGTCTGTTACTTGAACTCTGAAGCATTTATTTGGGGTGCAATTTCTGAGGCTGGTAACTCTAATGAACTTATCCTCTGCAGCAGATGTAACTCTGGGTCTTCCTTTCCTGTTGCGGTCCTCATGAGATCCAGTTTCATCATAGCACTTTATGGTTTTTGCGACTGCACTTGAAAAAACTTTCAAAGTTCTTGAATTTTTCTGCATTGACTGACCTTCATGTCTTAAGTAATGATGTACTGTCATTTCTCTTTGCTTATTTGAGCTGTTCTTGCCATAATATGGTCATTACCAAATCAAATGATCTTCTATATACCACCCCTACCTTGTCACAACACAACTGATTGGCTCAAATGCATTAAGAAGGGAATTAATTCCGCAAATGAACTTTTAACAAGGCACAACTGTTAATTGAAATGCATTCCAGGTGACTACCTCATGCAGCTGGTTGACAGAATGCCAAGAGTGTGCAAAGCTGTCATCAAGACAAAGGGTGGCTACTTTGAAGAATCTCAAATATATAATATATTTATTTGTTTAACACCTTTTTGGTACTACAAGATTCCATATGTGTTTTTTCATGTCTTTACTATTATTCTTCAATGTAGAAAATAGTAAAAATAAAGAAAAACCCTGGAATGAGTCGGTGTTATATACACACTACATGGTCAAATTAGTGGATTCAGCTATTTCAGTCACATCCGTTGCTGACAGGTTTATACAGTCGAGCACAAAGCCAAGCAATCTCCATAGACACACATTGACAGTAGAATGGTTTTACTGAAGAGCTCAGTGACTTTCAATGTGGCACTGTCATAGGATGCCACCTTTCCAACAAGTCAGTTTGTCAAATTTCTGCCCTGCTTGAGCTGCCCCGGTCAACTGTAAGTGCTGTCATTGTAAAGTGGAAACATCTCGGAGCAACAACGGCTCAACCGCGAAAAGGTAGGTCACACAAGCTCACAGAACTGTACCGCCGAGTGTTGAAGCACATAGCTCGTAAAAATCATCTGTCTTCGGTTGCAACACTAACTACCGAGTTCCAAACTATCTCTGGAATCAACGTCAGCACAAAAACTGTTAGTCGGGAGCTGATGGAGGAATAATGGTCTGGGGCTGTTTTTCATGGTTCAGGATAGACACCTTAGTTCCAGTGAAGAGAAATATTTAACACTACAGCATACAATGACATTGTAGATGATTCTGTGCTTCCAACTTTGTGGCAACAGAGATCGGTGTGGAAGAGCTTTACTGGCCTGCACAGAGCCCCGACCTCAGCTCCATCAAACACCTTTGGGATGAATTGGAACACCGACTGAGCTAGGACTAATCGCCCAACATCAGTGCCCGATCTTACTAATGCTCTTTCGGCTTAATGGAAGTAAGTCCTTGCAGCAATGTTCCAACATCTAGTGGAAAGCCTTCCCAGAAGAGTGAAGGCTGTTCTCGCAGCAAAGAGAGGACCAACTCCATATTAATGAACTTGATTTTGGAATGAGAAGTTTGATGAGCAGGTGTCTACATACTTTTGGCTATGTAGTGTACAACATACCCCACCACCCCTTCTCACTACTTTGGCACCAACAGATCCTACAACAGGCCGTCGGTCTGGTTGGCTGGAACGCCTTCTCTCAAAACCCACTGTAGTTCTTCTGCACCAAAATCTGACACCCATACACTTCTCTGCTGCTGCTACTATCAACCAAACTTTCTGGGATTTCCTTTCCATCTGTGCTGTACAATTAATGACCATAGCAATAAGCACCAAGATGGCAACCTTACTAAAGCACAAACTGTTCGTGTCACTGACCTACTACTCACAGGGATCCTCTCAGGCTCCTTCACCCTTTGCCCACAATCCTCTACTTTCCCCACTGCCTCAGCATATGATGCTTTCTGCACTGCTCTCACCCTGGATACGTCAACCTGTCTCACTTGCTCAGGTCATTCCTAATTCCCCAGCAACATGAGCAACCCCACAATTGAAACACACCACCTTTTCACCGAAACTACACATGCCTTTGTCCCATGCCCTCCTGCACACATCTCACACCTCGGAATCTCCCTCCTACATACTGCTGCAACATGACCATAAACTTGGCCCCTGAAATAACTTAGTAGGATTGGAAAACAAAAGCTTTCACGGAATAACTTCGATAACCTAGCATGACTATATCTGGCAAACCCTCTGCATCAAAACTCAGAAGGACAGTCTCGCGCCCCTCGCCAACCCTGTCTGCGTCCCACAAAACTTCAGTCGATCCACACTCAACGCCTCCCCAGTTATCACTCCTTTCAGCGGCGCTCTGCTCTGGAGAGAAAGGAGCACACAGCTTTAGTCCCAAGTCGCGAAACACGCAATGCCCTCTCCCTCTGAGCAGCACACACACACACACACACACACACACACACACACACACACACAAAAATCATAAGTCAATTTCTGGATACTTTGACCTAATTGACAGATCCCAGCTCCTTCTTCACTCGGCTTCATACCACAAATAGATTGGCCGAAAGGCATGGATCCACTTTCTTTACAAATCATACTCCAACTGGGCCAGAGTCATTTTGGACATTTACTTGATTGTTGGAGCAAGGCTCAGAAGCCTTGACCTCACCTGTCGGCACAGGTTCTTCCTATTCACTTTTGTCGGGTTCAATTTCCATTGACTGCTCAGGGTTTTCAGGGATGAGCATCCATACCCCTTGACTTATTCCACATTTTGTTGTGTTACTGTCGGAATTCAAAATTTATTAAATAACAAGGGAGTGAGAACATGCTTTTAGAAGTGTTTGCAAATGTATTGCAAATAAAATACAGAAATATAACATTTACATAAGTATTCACACACCTGAGTACATTTGGCAGCAATTACAGCTGTGAGTCTTTCTTGATAAATCTCCAAGTCCTTTCCACACCTGGATAGGGCAACATTTGCCCATTTTTATTATTTTCAACATAATTTTTACTCAAAACTGTAACTCGGCCACTCAGGAACATTCACTGTCTTCTTTGTAAGCAACTCCAGTGAACATTTGGCCTTGTGTTTTAGGTCATTGTCCTGCTGAAAGGTCAATTAATCTCAGTGTCTGGTGGATAGCTGACTGAACCAGGTTTTCCTCTAGGATTTTGCCTGTGCTGAGCTCCATTCCATTTATTTTTTAACCTGAACAAGTCCCCAGTCCTTAATGATTACAAGCATGCACATAATATGATGCAGCCACCACTATGCTTGAAAATATGGAGAGTGGTACTCAGTAATGTAATCAGTAATGTGTTGTCTTGGATTTGCCCCAAACATAACACTTTGTATTTAGGACAATAATTTTGCATTATTACTTCAGTGCCTTGTTGCAAACAGGATGCATGTTTTGTAAATGTTTTATTCTGTAGAGGCGTCCTTGTATTCACTCTGTCAATTCGCTTAGTAGTGTGGAGTAACTACAATGTTGTTGATCCACCCTCAGTTTTCTTATCACAGCCATTCAACTCTTTAACTGTTTTAAAGTCACCATTGGCCTCATGGTGAAATTCCTGAGTGGTTTCCTTCCTTTCTGGCAACTGAGTTTGGAAGGAGGCCTGTGTCTTTGGTGACTAGGTGTATTGATACACCATCCTGAGTGTACATCCTGAATAACTTCACAATGCTCAAAGTGATATTCAACGTCTGTTTTTTTTTATACCAATCTACCAATCTTGGCGACGCATTGGAAAACCTCTGGCCTTTTTGGTTGAATCTGTGTTTGAAATTCACTGCTCGACTGAGGGACCTTACAATTATCTGTATGTGTGGTGTATAGAGAGGTATTGATTCAAAAATCATGTTCAACACTATTATTGCGCACAGAGTCCATGCAACTTATTATGTAACTTGTTAAGCTATTTGTTTTAGTCTTGCCATAACAAAGGGGTTGAATACTTATTGACTCATGACATTTCAGGTTTTCAAGTTTAATTAATTTGTAATGCAATTTGAAAAACACAATTCCACTTTGACATTATGGGGTATTGTGTGTAGGCCAGTGACAAAAAAATATCAATTTAATTCATTTTAAATTCAAGCTGTAACACAACAAAATGTGGAAAGTCAAGGAGTGTGAATACTTTCTGAATGCACTGTTATTATCTTTCCTGTACCTGACTCAAAGGAGAAAGTACACGGCTTGTATTTCGCAGACGTTGGTTTGTAAGATTTGTACTTCACGCCCTTCTTTCGGGCCTCGCGTAATGTCTCCATCCAGTAACTGGTTTCCGGGTCAAAGCGGAGAGAGGATGGAGGGTGGTCTTTTGACCAAACCAGAAAACCCCTGTAACAGTTTAAGCCAATCATACTCTAAAAGGCATTCATTGAATCATGTTATTCTCAGTCAAACCAGTTACTTACTGTTCAGTCAGGAAATACACATTTTGAGGTAAAATAGTGAAATTACTTTGACAGGGTGAGATTCTCAATTACTGAATGAACTATTTCATGTTGTCTTGCCTTCCCTGTGGATAGTTTTCAATGCAATGAAATACTTGTGTTTCTTCACGTCAGTAAGAAAAGATCAGCAGTTTACCTGTGCCACATCCCCCAGGACTTAAACCAGAGAGGAAGAAGTGAAGCGAGAGGGTTTAGTCCGCCAAAAAAACACAACACTTTTATGGAGGTCAATGAGTGTTGAGTTTGGTGAACAAAAAATGTATTTTCAAATTTGCTACTTGAGGCTTATTTGATCTAATAGAAGTTTAGTAATCCTTAGGTTGTTATGAATGCACTGATTTAACTGAATACACACAGCATTTCGGCAACTTAAAAAAATGAAAATACTTACAGAGTTGTGCTGGTTGTTCACGTGTACCTGCCCTCTCATTGGCCAGAATGGTCCCACCTCCCATCCCGCCTGTCTTCCATCTTTGAGGACTTGTATTTCCATCACTAGAGAGGTCACTCGACTATCTTAGATCATCTTTGCTGTAACATAACATCCTGATTTAGAGGGAGGGCAGGAGCCGCTCACAGGTAGGCTTGAAAGTTGATCAGGACCCGGGAAAGAAAGTAAGCCTGAAACATTTAAAAAAATATATATTACATGGTAAATTATTAACACTAGTGCGTAAACGGACTATGTAACTAGGATTCTTTAAAAGAAGGGTGATAAGAAAATAAAAGCTGAGGGTGTAAAATCAGCTTAAAATCCAAGTTGCGAACAAGCCAACAACTGAGTGGCTGCTGATCTGACTTCTCTGGACCCCTCTTCCCGACAGCTAAAGGTCAGAAGTTCTGCACATGTGCGGAATTCTCTACTTCATGCAGTCTCTGCTCTACTTGTTCTGCTGCCCAGAGAACAGGCTACTCTGGCGTATGGTGGATTAGCTGAATGAATGTATGCAAGATCACATAATGAGTGTATTCTACATAACAGAGCCAAATATAATAGCATAGTTGTACAAAAAAATTAATTCTTATGAGATTTCAGGATGATTGTGCGGCCAGTCACTTCTTTTTCTCATGCGGCCAAAACTCAACAGTGCGTGCCAAGAGGCAAAATATGTGCTGCGATTTAAACAAAATGCAGGCATGCCACAGTTTAACAACATTTAATTTAAAATTTGCTCACTGTACATAGCTAATTCAAAACACTACTGTATGTCTATATGCTAGGCCTACTTTGGAACAACATCGTAGTCTATATAACTTAAGAAGATATTAAATGCATATGCCCATGATACTGATTGTGGTCAAATAATTGTCATGAAGTAAATTTCACCAGTAAAACTTGAAGAATTGTCATTCACGACTTGACAGTGAGAAATTTGAAGGGTGGGTGTCAACAAAGATTTGTGCGTAAAGTAGGCCTAGAGCCTCTAGAGGTAAAGTAACACATGCACAGAATGTGATTTGGAGCTCTGGGGAAAAGGTATCCAGGGGGCCGGGTCTGGGGCGGTTCGGTAGCCTCCAGATATGCAGCCTCCTCAGCAACAAACACACCACTGAGCTATACAAACTAGACCGAGGACCTTCCATTGTTTTCATTGTAATCTACTTACGATCGCATACAGTGCTTTTGGAAAGTATTCAGACCCCTTGACTTTTCCCACATCTTGTTATGTTACAGCCTTATTCTAAAATGGATGAAATTGTTTTTTTCTCTTATCAATCTACACACAATGGCCCATTGTTGGGTTCACCTTGGTCATGTTAGGGGCTGTACCAAATGTTTGATGTATTATAATAATTGATTGATAATTGATTATGCTTATGTTGTATTAATGTAAGGAGGGAGGGGCCTCTCACTCTGTATAGGGTCCTATACTACAGATTAACAATATATACAATCTTTATGATGTTTATTGTTCCATAGACTTTTCTAGTCTCTGCCTCTTATAAAGAAACAGTCTGAGAGATTTGTGACTGTGACACAGAACTCTGCAGGGGAGTGTAATAGATAAGAGACAAGTAAGACATTCCACTATAAATCAACTTGGGGAGTGGACATTTACTGCTGAGCCTTTAGATAACACTGAAACTCTTGTTTGTATAGTTGTGTAGGCATGGGTTTGGTCTCATGAGTAGAAGGTAATGACGTAGGCAGTGTCACCCCTTAGATATGACTGCAGGCATAATAAAACAACTCGGACCCTTGTCTATTTTGCAGAACTTACTCGGGAAACATGCTACAGGTTTTTAGAAATGTTTGCAAACGTAAAACAAATGAAAAACTGATATCACATTTACTTAAGTATGCAGAACCTTTAATAAGTACTTTGAAGCACCTTTGGCAGCGATTACAGCCTGGAGTCTTCAAGCTTATATTTGGGGAGTTTCTCCCATTCTTGTCTGCAGATTCTCTCAAGCTATGTCAGGCTGTATGGGGAGCGTCACTGCACAGCTATTTTCAGGTCTCTCCAGAAATGTTCGATCAGGTTCTGGCTGGGCCAGGCCACTCAAGGACATTCAGAGACTTGTCCTAAATCCACTATTGCGTTGTCTTAGCTATGTTCTCAGGGTCGTTGTCCTGTTGGAATGTGAACCTTCTACCCAGTCTGAGGTCTTGAGCTCTCTGGAGCAGGTTCTCATCAAGGATCTCTCTGTATCTTGCTCCGTTCAGCTTTTCTTCGATCCTGACTAGTCTCCCAGTCCCTGCTGCTGAAAAACATCCCCACAGCATGATGCTGCCACCATGCTTCACTGTAGGGATGGTGCCATGTTCCAGATGTTACACTTGGCATTCAGGCCAAAGAGTTCAATCTTGGTTTCATCATACCAGAGAATCTTGTTTCTCATGAGTCCTTTAGGTGCCTTTTAGCAAACTCCAAACAGGCTGTCATGTGCCTTTTACTGAGGAGTAAGACGGCTTCGGTCTGGGCACTCTACCATAAAGGAATGGTGGAGTGTTACAGAGATGGTTGTTCTTCTGAAAGATTTTCCCATCTCCAAGGAGGAGCTCTGTCAGTGTCTATCGGGTTCTTGGTCACCTCCCTTACCAAGTCCGTTCTCCCACGATTGCTCAGTTTGTCCGTCCGGCCAGCTCTAGGAAGTGTCTTGGTGGTTCCAAACTTCTTCCATTTAAGAATGATGGAGGCCACTGTATTCTTGGGGAACTTCAATGCTGCAGAACTTTTATGGTACTCTTCCCCAGATCTGTGCCTCGAGACGATCCTGTCTTGGAGCTCTATGGACAATTCCATCGACCTCATGGCTTGGTTTTTGCTCTGACATGCACTGTCAACTGTGGGAACCTACACAGGTGTGTGCCTTTTCCAAATCATGTTCAATCAATTAAATGTACCACAGGTGGACTCCAAGTTGTAGAAACAGCTCAAGGCTGATGAAATGAACCAGCATCCACCTGAGCTCAATTTCGAGTCTCATAGCAAAGGGTCTGAATACTTATGTAAAGTTATTTATGTTTTTTATTTTTAATACATTTGTAAGCATTTCAAGAAACCTGCTTTCCCTTTCATTATGGGGTATTGTGTGTAGATTGATAAAGATTTTAAAAAATGTTATCCATTTTAGAATAAGGCTGTAACGTAACAAAATGTGGAAAAAGGGAAGGCATCTGAATACTTTCCGAATGCACTGTATGCCAATCAGTGGTTGTCTAGATCCGGTTTTAGAGAGTCCATAACGCCTGCGCATTAGCAATAGAGCAAGCATGAGCAGATGCTACTTCATCACCTCATCCAGAAACATGACAGACATTGGATGAATATGAAATTGATAATCAATGAGGGGCTATGCGTTCTGTGGAAAATAATGCACTACGTGGAATGTGTGTGCCACACTGCACTAGCGGAGTGGCACACATCTTCCAGAGAGTTGCATTATTTTCCAGAGAACGCATGGAGTCCTGAGTTTATTGTCCCGCTTATACCACAGTTAAATTTAACACATTTGCTGCTAGAAATGTGTTCAAAATCCACAGAAGTAGCTAGCAGGTTTACTAGATGGCTACAGTAGTTGAATTGGTAATCCAATCAAATCAAATTTATTTATATAGCCCTTCTTACATCAGCTGATATATCAAAGTGCTGTACAGAAACCCAGCCTAAAACCCCAAACGGCAAGCAAAGCGAACAAACAGACTTGCTAGATTAGCTAACCAAACCATCAGTCCTGCTAGCTTGCTATTATGAAAATACAAATAAACAATACCATATTTCATATTTTCAATTTGACGTTTGCTTTCAAAAGCAGCTCAAACATAGAACATGTAAGACTTTAGAATGAACTGTCTATCCATTGAATATTTCCGTGCATTATAGGGAATTATAAAATGGGTGTGTCTAATCTTGAAAGTTTATTGATTAAAACCGCATTCCAGCAGTTGTCTATTCCACATTCCAGCAGGCGTCTATTCCACAAGTTACCACCGGCTAAAGCTATGACATTAAAACTCCTATTTACTATGTTCCATCGACCGCACAATCCACTGTCTCACTGCCCAACCAGGCAATTTATAAACTTGATCTCCACCATAAAAAGCATCTAGACATTATATCACACGTATTTTAGACCTACATTTCGTTTTCAACAGAGGACATTTGTATAAACCTGTCTCTCTGACATTTGCAAAAGAAAATCTAGATTCAAATTACTTCTCCAGCTGTTGCATAGTAATGAACGTGTCGGGAGTCGGCATGAGACATGTAGGAAGGCAGCTTTTCTCAGTCAGTCGAAATCATGAATCAGCAGCATTTTTATGGCTATATACAAAGAAATATCAATAGAGAACAGGTAAAATGAAACGAAGTGCAGCTAGTTTGCAGTCTTTCCAGCTTATTTTTGAAGTGATTGTTTTAGCTGTGGTGTTGACTAGGTCCTCTGAACAACAGTGTCCTGGTGAGAGAGCACATTTTCTATGCCAGGTGAAATTGTGCATCATTAGCTCATTGCTATGGATGTATCCAAATAAATTTCACTGGGAAACAGCTTAAACAAATGCAAATGCAGCCACTTAGTTGTTATTCTGGCTGCACTGTTTGAGGTGACTGTAAGTTAGCCATAGTTGGCTAGCTAGCAAGCAAGGGATAAGAATGTTGCCAGCCAGTATGGCAATAGAACATTTAGAACAAATGACTGGGTCGCATCCATAGACTGGGTCACCTCCACAGAACAAAAATACTTAATGACTGGGTAGTGTCTCTGTCAACCGAACCGATAGAACGAATGACCAGCCAGCTTTGGTAGCAACCCTAGATTTATGTCAGAACTATATCTTATGGAAGGATTAAATAGTATGAATAAATGAATCAAAATAACTTTTTAAAATGAAAATATGTAATTCATTATTTTAATATGTAACCCGTATAAAAGTGATAATTCCCTCGAAGCTGGTGTTTGGAGGATATATTGGCACGGTTTGCTGGCTCTCGACTTCATCTCGGGCTTAACAACACCCGTGCCAATATATCCTCCAAAAACCTGCTTCGAGGGCATTAATCACTTAAATAAATGCACACTCCATAATGCATGCTCTAGAATGCCTTTCAAGCCAATCAGAAACTAGTATTCAACAATGGCATGGTATAAAAATGTCTTATATCTTTGGTTGTGAGTGAGTGACAATGTTTTTTGTGCAAAGGTGATGACTAAAGTGTCTTGTATGCAATTTAAAAAAATCTCTGTGGGGCTGTCTATGGGAATTGTATTTTTGGGCTTAAATTCAGCTAAACTGCAGTACCCAAAGTTGTCCTCTGGGTACAGTGGAAACCACGCTTCTAGACCAAAACCCTGGGGCCTTGAAACAAACAGTCCCTCGAACCGGGAAATAAATAATGATACGTCACCGGATGGAATACATTTTATTTTATTTGTTAGTCCTGGGCTGCATTCAGTTTGCTTCAACGTTTGCTATGTTGTGCGACGGTTTGTACTGAACCACATGTTTCCCCAAAATGGTGAGCAGCCTTTGAGGTACATTTGCTCCCGTTTGATGGATATGGCGAGGTGTGGCCAGATCAATATGGGTGTGACCATCTGAAATTACAAAACTTGTGCTGCATACCATATGGTAACTGCCATCTGGGCCACCATAATCACAATGTTTTTTAACGGGTCATTCAGTAAAGTACTGTTTCTGTTGAATTCAACATTGCATAATGTTCTGTCGTACTGAACGCAACCCTGGTCACCCCCTGGATTATAACTGGGGCCAAAATGGCCTAGAGCAGTTAAACCTGTTGGCATCCTTGAATTAGAGAGAACCCTATAGGAAAGAGTATTTGCAATGAGAATAAAATCCTCTAGTATTGGCCCTGTAGTCTATTTTCAATGGAGACCAAATTGGCTCTACTAGCAGACAATTGAGCCCCTAGATGGTGCTGTTTGACTTTAGAAAGAACATCTGTGGGGATTATAGGCTGTGTTTACACAAGCAGCCCAATTCTGATAATTTCCCAATTATTATTCGTCTTGTGACCAACCAGATCAGATATATTGGCAATAATTGGGCGAAAGATCAGTATTGGGCTGCCTGTGTAAATGCAGCCTAAGAATGGCATTTTCCACTTTCTTGCAAAATGGTTATACCGACAGAGGTCAGAATTCTTCATTCTTATTTTCAACAAGTATGTCTGAATTTCACCATCAAAGTGTGTCTTCTAAGACTACTGCCTAGGACCAATGGATGCTGAGGCACAGGGTTGAATTACAGTGCATGTCTTAATCAGGAGGTAGATGTGCTTATGGAAGGCTATCCACAGGTTAGTGAGCAGCCTTGTAATACTCAGAGGGAGCCTGACTGTCTCCACTCATCCAGAGACGGACACTGATGTCTAGAACAGTGGGACAGTTGTCAGTCCTCTCTTTGCCTGGCTATGGGGTAGTTAGCAGTTGCACACACATCTTCCCTCTAGAACTGATGAAGAATGTGCTGTGGAGGATCATAGGGTCATCATGACAATAATGTGTCAATACATGTGTAATGTATGTAGGCCTTTTGCTGAGTTGAATAATGGTTTCTCAGCTAGGGTCGATCAGAACTCTTTATGTTTAATTCAGTTGAGTATAATTTCTAGAAAAGTGAAACTAGTTTTTGGGCTCAATTTAAATAACACAAATAGATTGTAATTGTTTTTTTAAAAAGAGACATGTTGTAGAATAGAACTGCATCAAACCTGTTGATGTGTGAAGGACCTCATCTGCAGTGGCACTATTACTGGAAAGGAAACTGGATTTTTATGAACACCTTTTTAATAACAGGAGGAATAGGTCTGTTAACAGATCAGTTGCTGCAGCAAAGGGACAATGCCTGATTTAATTACACAATCGAAGATGTAATGTATTCTCCTGGGCCATTAGGCATACATTTTTCTAAACCATGACATCTTGTTTATTAGCTTCAGTACAGTACAATATAATGGTTTTTCTAAAGCTTTTGGAAATGACAGTGAAACAGGTGGAAATGTGGTGGATACCCCCACCCACTGGCTCAATTATCTAACCTATCTTTACAAACACCACCCACCGCCACCATGCAATCGGGCTTGTGTGCACTTTCAACAGCAAATCACTTTCACTGCATGATCTAATGTGTGAACAAGCCAGTGTTTCCCCTATATGCAGTTAGCAGCAGCACCTTTTTTTAAGTAATTGTTTTAATAATTTTTATTTATAGATGTATCTCCCAGGAAGACACCACCCCCCCAGGAAGAGCCCCCCTCCCGTGCAAACTCTGCCACCGCTGCTGAAAAAAATCCTAGGGGAAACACTGCAAGCTGTCAACTAGGTCAACGCTTGTCTCATATTTCACGCCTGGAAAGATCTAGCATGCCTGCATTATCTCAATTCCAAGCCAGTGAATGGTTCCTTACAAATATGAGAACATAGATACACTTCTAAGATAGTCTTCCCTTGACATCATCATACAACACTGAGTTATGAGCATGCATATGACTAAACGCTAAGTTAATAGTAGGCATGCATATTTCAGTGTTTTCCCCCCATATAAAACTCACATCCATCCAACCAGCTGAAGCCCACAAGACCCCTCCAGACAGTTGACCCCTTTAACATGACAGCAAGGCAACAGCATTTCAACCAGTCTTTTATTTGGCATCCTATATGTCTATTTGATACAGGCTTGATCTTCATGTCAAGATTATTTTCCTTGTGTCCCCTATGTACTGTTTAGCTCTATGGTCTCAAAATGCCTTGGTCTCCCACTTCCGTTAGCTGGAAGTGAACCTTGCTCTTTACGTTATAGTCTGTCAACCTTTGCACTTTGAAAAAGCTAAAGTAATGTAAATGCTGCCTTAGAGGAATTCATCATATCATTTACATCACATTCAGATGCAGGGAGCAACACTGAACGATGATCAACGGAGCGGCATAACATGCTGTGTTTCAGGGCCACTGAGCAGCTTGTGTGTGTGTGCGTGTGCGTGCGGGCGGGCGTGCGTGCGTGCGAGAGAGACCAACAAAAAGGGCCTCACTTTGAATGACTCATAACAAAGATCAAATATTTATTGACTTTAATGATTAATGTAGGACATTTCTATGAACTCAGCCGCAGCCCATGTTAAAATCTCTGTGGTGATGTGCTCGGTTGTTCATATTGTGTTGTTGTAGCTACAGTGCGAAAGCTAACACTGTAGGCACCATTTAAAAGGTGAAAGTTTGAAGATATCATCTCACCTTTTGCTGTAGAGCCAATGTTTTGTTTAAAAATAAAATGATTACAGCGCCTAGGCCCTTCTTTGACTATGTAAACTCATCATAATGACCCATAACAAATATTTGGTTTTATGGGCTCCTTTTGTAGTGAATGTTATGTTGAAGTATTGATTATGTCTTTATGTGATATAGCTGGCACTTTATTTGGAGTATGGATCAGTAGATGGCAGTGGTTGGCCTTGTTAGCAGAGCAGAGCCCAGGATGAACGGAGCAATCAGAGGTCTCAGGAAAAAGAGTCCTGACAAACACATGGGCTACCACTAAGGAAGGAGGGCTATAATGTAGATCTGTTTTTTGAGGATTATGCAGTTAGCGCTGTCTGTAGCAGCCGATCATCCACAGGTTGAAATGTTTCAAATAGTTAAACTCGGATGAAAGACAGACCCCCATTCTGTCAACTGTATAGGGTAATGAGAGACTTGAATAGCAAAAATATAATGTTCTCTTGATTAAAGCGTGATGCTGAAGTGTGAAAGTGAAAATGTGCACAGTGAGAAAGGGGGAAAAAATATATATATATTTTTTTCTACATAACTTGGGTGCAAAATAATAAACTTGGCCAATAACTCGACTCCTATAAATAAGGCAGAGTGTGACATAGCCCAATGACAAAGCGTGAATATAAATGTTGTTTTTGAAAGTTCAATTAGGAAGGCTGGTCTAAATGCTCGTTTAACTTCAACCAGTAAGCATAACGTAATTCACTTCATTTCCTAGTCTACAGGCATAGTGGGAATAAATACAAATGTTATAATAAGTTCTTATACCCTGATGAAGACAGCTTGTCTGTCGAAACGTTGGTTATTAAATTATTGCATCTGAGCTCCTAGAGTGTGGATCTTCTTTTCTTTTCAAATGAATACAAATGTAGCATCATCAGCATAGCATCTTGTTTCTTTGCCTCTTTTCTATTAGCCATGTGCAGAATGTCATTCACCTATTTACCTTAAAGAAGGGCTCTCCAACCCTGTTCCTGGAGAGCTACCGTACTGTAGGTTTTCAATCCAACCCCACTTGCAACTAAAGCCTTGTTCACACTGCAGGCCTTAATGCTCAAATCATTTGGGAGGGTACTTTTTCTCCCCAATTTTGTGATATCCAATTGGTAGTTAGTCTTGTCCCATCGCTGCAACTCCCATATGAACTCAGGAGAGGCGATGGTTGAGAGCCATCCGCCCCCCGAAACACGACCCTGCCAAATCGCACTGCTTCTTGACACACTGCTCACTTAACCCGGAAGCCAACCGCACCAATGTGTAGGAGGAAACACCGTACAACTGGCGACCGAAGTCAACGTGCTTGCGCCTGGCCCACCACAAGGAGTCGCTAGTGCGCGATGGGTCAAGGAAATCCCAGCCGGCCAAACCCTCCCCTAGCCTGGGATCGAAATGTAGTAACGCCTCTAGCACTGCGCTGCAGTTCCTTAGACCACTGCGCCACCCGGGAGACCTCTCAGTTTTGTTTTTCAAATCCATTTTGGACTACTGACTGTCCAAACAGCAAGTTACAAGTGACCAAATCCGATGTGTGTGTGTGTGTGTGTGTGTGTGTGTGTGTGTGTGTGTGTGTTCAGACAGCAGTTATTTGCTGACAAGGCTTTACTAATTAAAATCAAATTTTATTTGTCACATACATATATTTAGCTGATGTTATTGTGGGTGTAGCGAAATGCTTGTGTTCCTAGTTCCAACAGTGCAGTAGTATCTAACAATTTGAAAAAATGCACATCTAAAAGTAAAATAATGGAATTAAGAAATATATAAATGTTAGATTGACCAATGTCAGAGTGGCATTGACTAAAATACTGTATAATAGAATACAGTATATACATATGAGATGAGTAAACATTATTTAAACATGATTAAAGTGACTAGTGTTCCATTATTAATGTGGCCAGGGATTCCAAGTCTATGTATATAGGGCATCAGCCTCTAAGGTGAAGGGTTGCGTAACTGGGTGGAAGCCGGCTAGTGATGGCTATTTAACAGTCTGATGGCCTTGAGGAAGAAGCTGTTGTTCAGTCCCAGCTTTAATGCACCTGTACTGACCTTGACTTCTGGATGATAGCGGGGTGAACAGGCTGTGGCTCGGGTGGTTGATGTCCTTGATGATCTTTTTGGCCTTCCTGTGACATTGGGTGCTGCGTTGGGCAGACTGCAGCACCCTCTGGAGAGCCCTGCATTTGCAGGTGGTGCAGTTGCCGTAACAGGCAGTGATACAGCCCGACAGGATGCTCTCAATTGTGCATCTGTAAAAATTTGATTTTTAGGTGCCAAGCCTAATTTCTTCTGCCTCCTGAAGTTGATGAGGCTCTGTTGTGCCTTCTTCACCACACTGTCTGTGTGGGTGGTACATTTCAGATCATCAGTGATGTGTACGTCGAGGAACTTGCAGCTTTCCACCTTCTCCATTGCAGTCCTGTCGATGAGGATAGGGGCGTGCTCCCTCTGCTGTTTGAAATACTCATAAAATATTGTCCTTTTTACCTTCCAAAAGTGTACACTGGGATTATCGTCATGGCTTTGTACATCCCGCCCCAAGCAGACACCAAAAAGGCTCTCAAAGATCTTCATTGGACCCTGAACAAACTGGAGACCGCATTCCCGGAGGCAGCGTTGATTGTTGTGTGGGAGAACCATGCTCCCAAATTATTACCAACACATCAACACAACACTGTCTAAATTCTGCTCTTGACCACTGCTACATGCCTTTTTTCGACAAGGGTATAAGGCCCTCTCCCGTCCACCTTTCGGGAAATCCGACCATGACTCCATCTTGCTTCTCCCCACCTACAAACAAAGACTCAAGGGAAGTTCCGGCGACCAGGTCTGTACAGCGTTGGTCTGACCTATCAGAATTCACACTCCAACACTGTTTTGATCACATGGACTGGAATATGTTCTGGGTTGTCTCTGGAGAAAATGTCAATGAATACGCCGACTTTGTCACCGGATTTATAAACAAATGCATAGACGACATGATACCAAAAGTATATTTCAAATCCTACCTGAATCAAAAACCGTGGATTGATAGCAGCCTGGGGAAAACTAAAAAAGATAGATGCTGCTTAAAAACAGGGGATGGAGAACAGGGACAACATAGTTTGGTTAAACAGTACAAATATGACTTATGCAGATCGATCAAGATGGCGAAACACAAGTATAGAGACAAAGTGGAGGAGCAATTCAGCAGGTCGGACACAAGGCGTATGTGGCAGGGGCTCCTAACAATCATGGATTACAAAAAAAAAAGCCAGCCACATCACGGTCACTAACGCCACCCTACCAGACGAGCTAAATACGTTTTTCTCAAGCTTCGAGCACAATGACCCTGAGCTGCCGAGGAGAGCCCCCGATGACAACGTGGGCTACACACTGTCTCCACTGAGGACATATGTAAGTCTTTCAAAAGTGTTAGCGCTCACAAGGCTGCCGGCCCAGATGGCATCTCTAGGAAAGTAACTGAACTGAATGACTACCGACCAGTAGCACTCACTTCCTTCATCATAAAGTGCTTCGAGAGGCTAGTCAAAGACCATATCGCCTCCTCCCTCCCTGACACACTCCACCCTCTCCAATTTGCCTATCGCCCTGACAGATCCATGGATGACACATTGCCATTGCACTGCACACTGCCGTGACCCACCTGGACAAAAGGAATGCATATCTGAGGATGCTGTTCATCTACTACAGCTCGGCCTTCAATACCATAGTGCCCTATAAGCTCATTACATTGCTCACAGCCCTGGGCCTGAACTCCCTATGCAACTGGGTCCTGGACTTCCTGAAGGGCTGTCTCAGGTGGTGAAGGTAGACAATATTACCTCCTCAACACTGATCCTCAACACAGGGGCCCCACAAGGGTGCGTACTCAGACCCCACCTGTATTCTCTGTATACCCACGACTGCGTGGCCTCGCACAATTTCAACTCCATCAAGTTCGCTGATGACATGACAGTTGGACTGATCACCAACAACAACGAGATCGCCTACAGGGAGGAGGTAGGCACTCTGACAGCGTGGTGCCAGGTAAACAACTTCTACCTCAACGTGTGCAAAACAAAGGAGCTGATTGTGGACATCACTGTTGCAGTTGTTACTATGTATATTAACTTTTTGTTTTTTTACTTCACTCAATGATCATGCTGCTGCTCCCACTATGGTCATTCCACCCCACCCCGTCGACAGTCTTTACTCAACCTCCAACCCAAAGGACATATTTTGATTCATCACTGCTACAGTTATTATTATGTAAATAGTGCTATTTCTATTGTTTTTATTACCATTTTCATTATTTATTTTACTAGTCCTGCATGTTGGATGATTTTAACTGTACCCTGCAATCACACCTGCAACCGTGTACATATGACTATTAAGCAATCTGAATGTGATTGGTCAAGACACAGACCAGAACGCAAAGAACATGCAGCACTCCGTAAATAAGGGAAACCTAGGCTTACATTGTGTGTGAGATGACAAATCTAGTCTCTGGAGTCATACAGCTCAAGTCCATGTTAATTCACGAGTCATAGATGCTTTAAAATGACAATGGAAGCAGCTTATGGTACAGAAATTAACATTCAATTATCTGGCAACAGCTCTGGTGGATATTCCTGCAGTCACCAATTGTAATCTCCCTCAAAACTTGAGACATCTGTGGCATTGTGTTGTGTGATAAAACTGTACATTTTAAAGTGGCCTTTTATTGTCCCCAGCACAGGTGCACCTGTGTAATGATCATGCCGTTTAATCAGCTTCCTGATATGCCACAGGTGGATGGGTTATCTTGGCAAAAGAGAAATTATCACTAACAGGGATGTAAACAAATTTGTGCACAACAATTGAGAGAAATACATGTTTATTGGAACATTTTTTAAATTTCAGCTCATGAACCATGGAACAAACACTTTACATGTTGTGTTTATATTTTTGTTCAGTGTATTTACTACAGTGAAGTGGGTCCAATTTAAATGGGACGAATGGTAGCCTATCCTAACTTGTTCTAGGCCTATAGGCTATTTCATGAGTATGAAATGATCATAGTAAAAAAAAGTGAGGGATTTGTTTTGCAATGATCATGGACATAAAACAAATAATTGGAAATAGATTTCTAATTATTTTAGAATGCAAAGATAAAATAAATAGATTTTCGCTCTTCTCACTAACAGCAAATGATTGTATCTTGTTATTATATTTAGCTACCTGTTTTATTTTATATTCCTCAATTGCACAGGGCTACTAGGCTACTTTTGCTTTCTTGCAATGCAAATACTTCAACCACTAGAAACTGAGTGCCCATGGTCTAAAGTTTGCAGGAGGATAAGCACATTATCATGTCAAGTTATTTTCATAAATTACAACTTTTGCCTGAAAACTGGTACACGCATGTTTTATGGCATATTTTGTGCATAGGCTATGTTTATAAATGAGGCCCCATGCTCTCACCTGGCTGGCATAAACCAACTTTGAAAACACCTGTAAAATGGGAGAAACCAAATAACAATTTGCACGCACACAGTCGTTTCTAACTAAATAAATGTCTATTTATATGATAACCACCAGTACTTAGCACACGTTTCAAGGGACTAGCAATAAAAAAGTTAGATTGGAAACAAGTCAAGTTTGTAGCAACCAATTAGTCAGTTTGTGTGGAGAGAACTAGGCATATCATCCAAACTAATTATTTATGTTGTTTGGGGCAGCAGGTAGCCTAGTGGTTAGAGCATTGGGCCAGTAACTAAGAGGTTGCTGGATCGAGTCCCTGAGCTGACAATGTAAAAATCTGTTGTTCTGCCCCTCCCTCCTCCAAACAAGGCAGTTAACCCACTGTTCCCCGGCAGGCCGTCATTTTAAATAAGAATTTGTTCTTAACTGGCTTGCCTTGTTAAATAAAGGTTAAATATTTTTTGGGGGTATATAAACCCTGGATTGCTGATGCTATGTATTGGCCAGTGAGAGGCTTTGAAACCATCGGTTGGCCATATTGGCACTCCCCAGGAGAGCAGTCCTCCATTTTTATTTTATTTTATTTAACCTTTATTTAACCAGGTAGGCTAGTTGAGAACAAGTTCTCATTTGCAACTGCGACCTGGCCAAGATAAAGCAAGGCATAAACAAACATACAGTAGAAAAAGTTTATATACAGTATGTGCAATGGAGGTAGGATAAGGGAGGTAAGGCAATAAATAGGCCATGTTGGCGAAGTAATTACAATATAGCAATTAAATACTGGAATTGTAGATGTGCAGAATATATATATTAATTAATTAATGTGCAAGTATAGATATTGGGGTGCAAAGGAGCAAGATTAATGAGGTAGTTGGATGGGCTATTTACAGATGGGCTATGTACAGGTGCAGTGATCTGTGAGCTGCTCTGACAGCTGGTGCTTAAAGCTAGTGAGGGAGATATGAGTCTCCAGTTTCAGTGATTTTTGCAGTTTGTTCCAGTCATTGGCAGCAGAGAACTGGAAGGAAAGGCGGCCAAAGAAAGAATTGGCTTTGGGGGTGACCAGTGAGATATACCTGCTGGAGCGCGTGCAACGGGTGGGTGCTGCTATGGTGACCAGTGAGCTCGGATAAGGCGGGGCTTTACCTAGAAGAGACTTGTAGATCTGAGGCCAGTGGGTTTGGCGCTGAGTATGAAGCGAGGGCCAGCCAACGAGAGCGCACAGGTTGCAGTGGTGGGTAGTATATGGGGCTTTGGTGACAAAACGGACGGAACTGTGATAGACTGCATCCAATTTGTTGAGTATTGTGTTGGAGGCTATTTTGTAAATGAAATCGTCGAGGATCGGTAGGATGGTCAGTTTTACGAGGGTATGTTTGGCAGCATGAGTGAAGGATGCTTTGTTGCGAAATAGGAAGCCTATTCTAGATTTTATTTTGGATTGGAGATGCTTAATGTGAGTCTGGAAGTAGAGTTTACAGTCTAACCAGGCACCTAGGTATTTGTAGTTGTCCACATATTCTAAGTCAGAACCGTCCAGAGTAGTGATGCTGGACGGGCATGCAGGTGTGGGCAGCGATCGGTTGAATAGCATACATTTAGTTTTACTTGCAATTAAGAGCAGTTGGAGGCCATCGAAGGAGAGTTGTATGGCATTGAACCTCGTCTGGAGGTTAGTTGACACAGTGTCCAAAGATGGGCCAGAGGTATACAGAATGGTGTCGTCTGCATATAGGTGGATCAGAGAATCCCCAGCAGCAAGACGGACATCATTGATGTATACAGAGAAGAGAGTTGGCCCAAGATTTGAGCCCTGTGGCACCCCATAGCGACTGCCAGAGGTCTGGACAACAGGCCCTCCGATTTGAGACACTGAACTCTATCAGAGAAGTAGTTGGTGAACCAGGCGAGGCTGTTGTGAATCAGTTGGTGAATCAGTTGAGAAACCAAGGCTGTTGTGTCAGCTGATAAGAATGTGGTGATTGACAGATTCGAAAGCCTTGGCTAGGTCGATGAATACAGCTGCACAGTAAGTTCTCTTATCTATGGCGGTTATGATATCGTTTAGGACTTTGATTGTGGCTGAGGTGCACCCATGACCAGCTCTGAAACCAGATTGCATGGCGGAGAAGGTACGGTGGGATTCGAAATGGTCGGTAATCTGTTTGTTACCTTGGCTTTCTAAGACCTTAGAAAGGCAGGGTATGATACATATAAGTCTGTAACAGTTTGGGTCTAGAATGTCTCCCCCTTTAAAGAGGGGGATGACCGTGGCAGCTGTCCATACTTTGGGAATCTCAGACGATATGAAAGAGATTGAACAGCCTAGTGATAGGGGTTGCAACAATTTCGGCAGATAATTTTAGAAAGAGAGGGTCCAGATTGTCTAGCCTGGCTCATTTTTAGGGATACAGATTTTGCAGCTCTTTCAGGACATCAGCTATCTGGATTTGTATGAAGGAGAAATGGGGGAGGCTTTGGCGAGTTACTGTAGGGAGTAGAGTTTTTTTTTGATCGGGGTAGGGGTAGCGAGGTAGAAAGAAAGCATGGCCAGCCGTAGAAAAATTGTTTTTGAAATTCTAAATTATAGTGGATTTATCGGTGCTGACAGTGTTTCCTAGCCTCAGTGCAGTGGGCAGCTGGGAGGAGGTGCTCTTGTTCTCCACGGACTTTAGTGTCCCAGACCTTTTTTGAGTTTTTGTTACAGGATGCAAATTTCTGCTTGAAAAAGCTAGCCTTAGCTTTCCTAACTGCCTGTGTATATTGGTTCCTAACTTCCCTGAAAAGTTGCATATCACAGGGGCTATTCGATGCTAATGCAGAACTCCACAGGATGTTTTTGTTCTGGTCAAGGGCAGTCAGGTCTGGAGAGAACCAAGAGCTAGATATTTTCCTGGTTCTACATTTTTTGAATGGGGCATGCTTATTTAAGATGGTGAAGAAGGCACTTTTAAAGAATATCCAGGCATCCTCTACTGATGGGATGAGGTAAATATCCTTCCAGGATACCCGGTCCAGGTCGATTAGAAAGGCCTGCTCGCTGAAGTGTTTTATGTAGCGTTTGACAGTGATGAGGGGTGGTCGTTTGACCGCAGACCCATTACGGATGCAGGCAATGAGGTAGTGATCGCTGAGATCTTGGTTGAAAACAGCACAGGTGTATTTGGAAGGCAAGTTGGTTAGGATGATATCTAATAGGGTGCCTGTGTTTACTCATTTGGGGTTGTACCTGGTGGGTTCATTGATAATTTGTGAGATTGAGGGCATCAAGCTTAGATCGTAGGATGGCCGGGGTGTTAAGCATGTCCCAGTTTAGATAGCTCCCATCAGCAAGAGCTCTGAAGATAGATGGGGGCAATCAATTCACATATGGTGTCCAGGGCAGAGGGTGGTGAGAGACTTGTTTCTGGAAAGGTGGATTTTTAGAAGTAGAAGCTCAAATTGTTTGGGTACAGACCTGGATAGTAAGACAGAACTCTGCAGGCTATCTCTGCAGTAGATTGCAACACCTCCCCCTTTGGCAGTTCTATCTTGTTGAAAAATGTTATAGTTAGGGATGGAAGTGTCAGGGTTTTTGGTGGTCTTCCTAAGCCAGGATTCAGACATGGCTAGGACATCCGTGTTGGCAGAGTGTGCGAAAGCAGTGAATAAAACAAAGTTAGGGAGGAGGCTTCTAATGTTAACATAAATGAAAACAAGGCTTTTACTTTTGTAGAAGTCAACAAATGAGAGCACCTGGGATGTAGGATTGGAGCTATGCACTGCAAGGCCTGAATTAACCTCTACATCACCAGAGGAACAGAGGAGGAGTAGGATAAGGGTACGGCCAAAGGCTATCAGAACTGGTCATCTAGTACGCTCAGAACAGAGAGTAAAAGGGGCAGGTTTCTGGGCGCGATAGAATAGATTCAAGGCATAATGTACAGACAAAAATATGGTAGGATGTGAGTCCTTTGGAGGTAAACCTAGGCATAGAGTAATGATGAGAGAGATATTGTCTCTAGAGACGTTTAAACCAGATGATGTCACCGCATATGTGGGAGGTGGAACTAAACAGTTGGTTATGGCATATTGTGCAGGGCTAGAAGCTCTACAGTGAAATAAGACCATAATCAGTAACCAGGACAGTAATGGACAAGGCATATTGATATTAGGGAGAAGCATGCGTAGCCGAGTGACCATAGGGTTCCAGTGAGTGGTTGGACTGGCTGGAGACACGGTGATTCAGACAGCTAGCAGGCCGGGGCTAGTAAGCTAGCAGAAGGGCCTTAGAGGGATGTCTCGATGGAGGAAAGTCTGTTTTAGCCTCCGTGTGCGGTGGCGTCGATACACCAGATGTGAGGAATTAGTAGGGTTCCGAGTAGCAGAGGGGTCCAAGTCCATTTGGCAAAATAGGTATAGTGGCCCAAGAAATTGGCCGATGGATCTATTCAGCTAACAGTCCAATATGCTCTAGACAGCTAGCGGGCCGCGGGTAGCAGGCTAGTAGATGGGCATTCAGGGGACGTTGCGATGTAGGGGCCAGTTGAGTACACCCTCGAGCAGATTACGTCGCAATCCAGTCGTGAAGGATAGGCGGGGTTCCGTGCCCTGTACCGGCAGTAGAAGGGGTCCGGGTTTTGTAGCTCAGGAGTAACTGATGGGCCTCTTCAGCTAGCTGGGAGAGTAGGCCTGGCATGGGCTAGCTCCAGGCTAATTGGTGCTTGCGTCGGGATAGATTTTAGCCAGGAGTAGTCACTCGGGTAGCAGCTAGCTAGCTGTGATGATCCAGTTGAAGAGGTCCAGAGCTTGCAGTAGGAATCCGGGGATATGGAGAGAAAATAGGTCCGGTATGCTCTGGTTTGAATCGTGTTGTACAAACTGGCGAGAGCTTTCCGAGCTTAAGGTTAGCTGATGACCACTAGCAGTGGTTAGCTGGCTAGCTACTGTTGGGAGATTCTGGTTCTGAGGTAAATAAAAATACTTTAGAAAAACAGATCCACACCACATTGGGTGAGCTGGTTTGCAGGAGAGTATTTTGAAGTTGAGGTTTAGAAAAAATATAAGAAAGATATGCGAAGAAAAATATATATACACGACAAGACGACGGACAAAGACGTCAGACTGCTACGCCATCTTGGATTCTGATTCTCCATAGTAATGAATGGAATTCTACAGTATTTATATGAAATGTTTCAAGGACAAAATTACATGTATTTTTTTTGTTGTAGTGGGGACAGTAAAATTTGAACTTAATAAACATGTAACTTTCAGGTAATTTTTTAAATATATTATTGTATTTTAAATGTTTATGTTTAGCTCACATAATATCATTTAAAAGTGTTCTTTAAGGTGTCTGCAATTAGAATAAATGTGGCAAAAACAAATGTAGACATGAATAATGCATTTCTATAGCTTCCAAAATATTTTTTACAAATGTGGGGCAGTGCCAAGATGGCTTTAAAATAGCGCCTCCTGTCAGTCACCTAGTGTACTGTATATATAAATAATTGGTCCCAATAGGCTTGATTGTATTTCTACACGCCTCATATATACAGTCATTGCTTCACGCTGTGCGAAACCCAACTGGATTAGTTGATTATTCTTTTTTGCCACACCGACTCCTGCGGACCCCATGGAGCTCAATGACCCACCCCAAGCATATCGTCAAATCACCTGTAGTACGTGTCCAGCCACCCAGCAGATGAAACAACAATCTTCTGCTCTATTTTTTTGCAAAACAAATCTTCACAGCTATGGGTCACGACAACAGGTCAGATGTGTATTGATTAAACATCAGCTTCCTAGGTGAAGATGATTGTCTTCGGAGGCCTCCTCTGAGTTATGAATCAATCACACAATAACCACAGGAAGATTCAAAGAAATAGAAAGCAGAGCTGGAGTAAAGGCTTGAGCCATCAGTCTGACCTGCAGGGCCTTGGGAAAGCGATCTACAGAAGAAGGCAGAGACACTGCAACAGGGGTAGTTTGGATCCTCAACACAACAAGCCTAACAAGCCTCCTTCTCATGACTCCCACGTCCATTTTGATGAGCTGTGGGTAGATGCACCAAAGGTCCGACACTGAACCAAAGCTCTTTCTAAATGTTGATATTCCTCGTTTGCGATACGGTTTTGGATTCATTTGGAATTTAACTTTCATAAAAGCAAATGTTTTTCTTTAAAAAAAAGAAGGTTAAAATGCAACACACCTTTTATAGGGTTAGTTCCCACACAGCCATTTTTCCATGTTACAGCTCTTTTTTTTAACCAAAGACAGACGAATGAGAGATGGAGTACAACAAAAAATATATATACATCTTTCTTACATTTATGAATATTGAAAAATATAAATGTAAAATATATACCATTTTTGATTTGGCATGTTTATATTTTTCAATATTCATAAATGGATGTAAGAAATGTGTTATTTAAATCAAAATACTACTTACAGTTGAAGTCAGAAGTTTACATACACCTTAGCCAAACGCATTTAAACTCAGTTTTTCACAATTCCTGACATTTAATCCAAGTAAAAATTCCCTGTTTTAGGTGAGTTAGGATCACCACTTTATTTTAAGAATGTGAAATGTCAGAATAATAGTAGAGAGAATGATTTATTTAATATTTTATTTCTTTCATCACATTCCCAGTGAGTCAGAAATTTACATACACTTAATTAGTATTTGGTAGCTTAACCTTTAAATTGTTTTAACTTGGGTCAAATGTGTCGGGTAGCCTTCCACAAGCTTCCCACAATAATTTGGGTGAATTTTGGCCCATTCCTCCTAACAGAGCTGGTGAAACTGAGTCAGCTTTGTAGGCCTCCTTGCTCGCACACGTTTTTCAGGTCTGCCCACAAATTTTCTATAGGATTGAGGTCAGGGCTTTGTTATGGCCACTCCAATACCTTGACTTTGTTGTCCTTAGCGATTTTGCCACCGCTTTGGATGTATGCTTAGGATCATTGTCCATTTGGAAGACCCATTTGCGACCAAGCTTTAACCTCCTGACTGATGTCTTGAGATGTTGCGTCAATACAGTGGGGCAAAAAAGTATTTAGTTAGCCACCAATTGTGCAAGTTCTCCCACTTAAAAAGATGAGAGAGGCCTGTAATTTTCATCATAGGTACACTTCAACTATGACAGACAAAATGACAAAGCAAATCCAGAAAATCACATTGTAGGATTTTTAATTAATTAATTTGCAGATTATGGTGGAAAATAAGTATTTGGTCAATAACAAAAGTTTTGTTATATACCCTTTGTTGGCAATGACAGAGGTCAAACGTTTTCTGTAAGTCTTCACAAGGTTTTCACACACTGTTGCTGGTATTTTGGCCCATTCCTCCATGCAGATCTCTTCTAGAGCAGTGATGTTTTGGGGCTGTTGCTGGGCAACACGGACTTTCAACTCCCTCCAAAGATTTTCTATGGGGTTGAGATCTGGAGACTGGCTAGGCCACTCCAGGACCTTGAAATGCTTCTTACGAAGCCACTCCTTCATTGCCCGGGCGGTGTGTTTGGGATCATTGTCATGCTGAAAGACCCAGCCACGTTTCATCTTCAATGCCCTTGCTGATGGAAGGAAGTTTTCACTCAAAATCTCACGATACATGGCCCCATTCATTCTTTCCTTTACACGGATCAGTCGTCCTGGTGCCTTTGCAGAAAAACAGCCCCAAAGCATGATGTTTCCACCCCATGCTTCACAGTAGGTATGGTGTTCTTTGGATGCAACTCAGCATTCTTTGTCCTCCAAACACGACGAGTTGAGTTTTTACCAAAAAGTTATATTTTGGTTTCATCTGACCATATGACATTCTCCCAATCTTCTTCTGGATCATCCAAATGCTCTCTAGCAAACTTCAGATGGGCCTGGACATGTACTGGCTTAAGCAGGGGGACACGTCTGGCACTGCAGGATTTGAGTCCCTGGCGGCGTAGTGTGTTATTGATGGTATGCTTTGTTACTTTGGTCCCAGCTCTCTGCAGGTCATTCACTAGGTCCCCCCGTGTGGTTCTGGGATTTTTGCTCACTGTTCTTGTGATCATTTTGACCCCACAGGGTGAGATCTTGCGTGAAGCCCCAGATTAAGGGAGATTATCAGTGGTCTTTTATGTCTTCCATTTCCTAATAATTGCTCCCACGGTTGATTTCTTCAAACCAAGCTGCTTACCTATTGCAGATTCAGTCTTCCCAGCCTGGTGCAGGTCTACAATTTTGTTTCTGGTGTCCTTTGACAGCTCTTTGGTCTTGGCCATAGTGGAGTTTGGAGTGTGACTGTTTGAGGTTGTGGACAGGTGTCTTTTATACTGATAACAAGTTCAAACAGGTGCCATCAATACAGGTAACGAGTGGAGGACAGAGGAGCCTCTTAAAGAAGAAGTTACAGGTCTGTGAGAGCCAGAAATCTTGCTTGTTTGTAGGGTGACCAAATACTTATTTTCCACCATAATTTGCAAATAAATTCATTAAAAATCCTACAATGTGATTTTCTGGATTTTTTTTCTCCTTTTGTCTGTCATAGTTGAAGTGTACCTATGATGAAAAGTACAGGCCTCTCATCTTTTTAAGTGGGAGAACTTGCACAATTGGTGGCTGACTAAATACTTTTTTGCCCCATTGTATATCCACATAATTGTCCTACCTGATGATGCCATCTATTTTGTGATGTGCACCAGTCCCTCCTGCAGCAAAGCACCCCCACAACATGATGCTGCCACCCCCGTGCTTCACGGTTGAGATGGTGTTCTTCGGCTTGCAAGCGCCTCCCTTTTTTCCTCCAAACATAATGATGGTCATTATGACCAAACAGTCCTATTTTTGTTTCATCAGACCAGAGGATATTTCTCCAAAAAGTACAATCTTTGTCCCCATGTGCAGTTGCAAACCGTAGTCTGGCTTTTTTTATGGTGGTTTTTGGAGCAGTGGCTTCTTCCTTGCTGAGTGGCCTTTCAGGTTATGTCAATATAGGACTATTTTTACTGTGGATAACAGATACTTTTGTACCTGTTTCCTCCAGCATCTTCACATGGTCCTTTGCTGTTGTTCTGGGATTGATTTGCACATTTCGCACCAAAGTACGTTCATCTCTAGGAGACAGAACGCGTCTCCTTCCTGAGCGGTATGACGGCTGTGTGGTTCCATGGTGTTTATACTTGCGTACTATTGTTTGTACAGATGAAAGTGGTACCTTCAGGCATTTTGAAATTGCTCCTAAGGATGTACCAGACTTGTGGAGGTCTACAAATGTTTTTCTGACATCTTGGCTGATTTTCCCATGTCAAGCAAAGAGGCACTGAGTTTGAACGTAGGCCTTGAAATACATCCACAGGTACACCTCCAATTGACTAAAATTATGTCAATTAGCCTATCAGTAGCTTCTAAAGCCATGCATATTCCAAGCTGTTTAAAGTCACATTCACCTTATTGTATGTAAACTTCTGACCCACTGGAATTGTGATACAGTGAATTATAAGTGAAATAATCTGCCTATTAACAGTTGTTGGGAAAATTACTTGTGTCATGCACAAAGTAGATGTCCTAACCAACTTGCCAAAACTACTGTATAGTTTGTTAACAAGATATTTGTGGAGTGGTTTAAAAACTAGTTTTAATAACTCCAACCTAAGTATATGTAAACTTCTGACTTAAACTGTATATTACCGAGTAAGTGGTGAAGCTTTATACTTTATATGACACCAACTTTGCTTTGTACCACAGACAGATTAAACATTATGGAGTCTTAAATTAGGCCTGGGTGAGGCCAAAATGTCACAAACATTCCAACTTCAATTCATTAATTTTTCAATTGTGCATAAAGATACATATGTCAATTCTCACTCCAAAGAACCATTTTATAGATTAGATTTTGTGAAAATCCCCTAAATTATGGTCTTTTTTTGTCCTAGTTTTGTGAGGAATCATCCTAAGGGACCCCCCAAGTCCATATTGGACAAATTCTAGGGAGAACCATTCTAAAGAGAAGCACTGGCATGATCTCCGAGCTGGCCATGAGCGTTCAGTGACACATAACCTTGCCCTGTCGCCACCCTCACCAGTGTGTCAGCTGATATTACTGTGATTGACGTTGACCCAGCACTCCAGTCCTATGAGTTTTGAGGCTCTGTATAACCTCGCCCTGACACACAGTCAGTTATAGAGGTTAGATGTGGGCCCTGGTACTGTGTATGATGAGGCTGTCTTCAGCTGTGCCCTGTATCCTATGGGAGACAAAAGCAAATGCTTTTGCAGCTTCATGTGAATTAGAATAGCACATTCCTGGTTTTAAAGTTTGGGACATGTAGGCTAGGGTTGTACAGTACATGAACACAAAGCTTTTTACCCTAGGTCTTTTGTTTATTTGTTTGCTCATTGTTGTCAATTCAGATGAATATTGACATTGCCTCTGCAATCATTTGAATATCATGAACAGATTTGTGACAAATAGCTGCATATAACTAACTCAGTTGTTACCATTCCCTTTGTGAAAGATAAACAGTTTTTACGTTCAAGCGCAAACCATGTCCAGAAACAAATATAAATGTAACTCTTTATATCGATGTTAGATAATTGAAGTGTGCACCAGCCTTCCACATTGTGTATTGTAAAAAGCTTCAGAATAGACTGACTGGGCCCGCTCTGCCTGCCTGGGCCTGCTCTGCCTGCCTGCCTGGGTAGCCAGGGACAGAGCTGCATTAAAGATGGATAACAGACAGTAGAAAGAGGAGAGCTTCTGTTTCCATGATTCCCTGTTAAAATATGCAATGACCCGCACTGCAAACAAAACTGATATCATGAACATTACGTTTCAGAGTTAATGTTGTGTGCTGTGCTGGGTTACCCCTGCACTAAGAACATGCTTTGATATGCACATGCAAACAACCACTAACACTGTTCTGTGGGGAGTTCTGTGTGGTTCTTAAAATTATGACGGACCTCATATTGAAAAGATATAGAAGAATATTTACAAGATTCATGTATGTTCTACCTGGACCTTGTAAGTAATACACATGGCAGCAAATACACATACAAAATTCTGAGAAGACCCTTGTAATAACTGACTTATATGGATGCGTAACATTTAGACATAACAGAAATAAGGCATGTATTGTATAAAAAACATATAAGAGACTTGTAAGCTAAGCCTTCTAAGGTCTCACATGCATGGGACATACACATTTCAAAGCACTTGCATTCCACTGTCGGACGTCATTGACACACGTAACGTCACACTTATTGAAGAAGAAGAAGGAGGAGGAGATGTAGGAAGGGGGAAAGTAGAAGGAAAGGAGTAGGAGGGGGAGAAAGTTGGGAAGGAGGGATAGGAGAGGAGGGGGAGAAAGAGAAGGAGGTGGAGGAGAAGAGAATAACAAGGAGAGGAGAAGGAGGAAGTTAAGTGGAGATCCTTCAACATCCATTCTCACCATAGCACATTGGTAGTAGTCAGTAGTGATGTTACGTTTGATTGCGGAGCTCTGAGGTGTGCGTCGAAATCGCTAAGCAGCTTTGAAGCAGTGTGCTGATTCCTGTATTCATTTATTATAAGTACATCATCAATGACGTCTAAAGCTTTGCTTAATCATATGCTTTCTTAAACCGTGTGTTGCGAAATGCGAGATCCCACTGATTTCGCCGTTGTTCTGGTGCTTTCTTCGATTGCAAGCTGCTTTCAACCAGCAACCTCTACTGGACACCATACTTACAAATATAGTTATAATTTTGTACATGTAGTTTCACCTGACCGGCAGCCTAGTAGGTAGAGTAGGGAACTTCATGGACAGAGTATGAGGTTGAATCCTTTTGATGGGACACTATTTAGATTTAAAAAAATGTGAAACCACACTTTCTGCACTGTTCAAATAATTTGTTTTATTAAGCTTCTGTTTTAAGCATCCTAAATAATGCCATAGATTCCGTTTGGAAAAATAGTCAACTTGAAGGCAAAAAATGGAAGCATGATGTAAGATGCAAACCTGGTATACCAACTGAATATAGGCTATGAAAGCAAACTACTTACAGTTGTGCCACAGCACTTCGATGAAAACAGTGGGGGAAAAAATGATATCTGAAAATGACATGCTGCAATTTATTTCTGACCAGCAGTTGTCACTAATGTGCATTCTGGCCCAATAAAGAAGCTCCGAGTAATGAACCGTCTGACACAATTTGGTGAAAGTTCCGAGGCCTTCAGAAAGCCTCGGTTTCCCATCACTAGTAGTCGGTGACAACTATCAAAACTAAGCAGGGCTGGGCTTGGTTAAAACCCTGGATGGGAAGCCAAAGGCATAGCTGTAGATAAATCAACATTCCAGTAGGAGGTGCTGCCCAGCCTTAACCATGGAAACTCATACCTGAGACTGTACTGTATATGCAAATATTGTATTTTTCTTATTGTAATTGTCATGTTTTTTATGTTGAATTATGAAAACAAAGTAAAACCTATGAGGAAAGCATTTATTTGGAAGAGGTTACATTGTCAGAACATACACTTTTCTTATAATATTCATGTTGCTGCTGAAATTCAACCCGAGTTTGACTTGCCTTTTCCTATAATTCTAGGAAATGCAATGCCATCTTGTGTCCCAGATGGGGACAGTAAAATCTAAAGTTTATATCAGATTTATGAATAAAACATGTCAGCATTTAAGTGCAATGGTAATGTGCTCAGGTTTGTCATAGGAATCAATTATGAAACACCAAGCATGATGCATGCTAAGGTGACTTCTCCCTATTGCCTTTTAAATGGGCTAATTCCCATAGTGCTGTGTAGGAGTTGAAAGGCGTTATATAATGCACCATTTGAAAAAGAAACTCACAGTATGAAACACAAGGCAAGAACTATTGAACCTATAATGGTTAGTATCCTCACTGCGAGTTTAAACTAAAGTCAAAGGCATCACTAGCTCTCTCTCATTTGTGATAAGATGTGAGTTTCCTCATGACCTAGGGATTTTAATAATGTATGCCCAATGCGTTCAAGCACTGCTCTGTGGGTTTCTCTCTGTTTAACCATTACATGACCTCAGCAGTGCAGGATCTAAATTATCTCAGAAGCTGCGGAGAAACACATGCCTGGAAATATTAATCATTGTTTAGACAGGGGTCTTCATTCAGTCGCTGGCATATGACAACAGGGTAGAATGCTGTATAACAACAGTAAACATAACAGTAAACAGACCTTCTTGGATCTAAAATCACAATACCTCATTCCATTTATTTCCCCCCTGAAAATGTAAGCTATGTAGGCAACAATATTAGAGTAGGCCATTTGTAAGTCAAAATAATTATTTAGATACTGATTATGTCATCCAAAGTGGACTTTGAGCATCAGTCATGAGGAGGTTGCTGTGCCCATAAGAGCACACAACTCTCTGGTGGTTGGTGGGATTATACCAGCAACTGGCATGACATTGAAATACAGTACTGTGTGGCAAACCTCTGCAAGATTGGTTGTTGGTTGCAAAAAGAAAGTCCTGTCCTTTTAGAAGGTAGCTTAGTTGTTGGCCATTCTCTGAAAAGGATCCTTCGTTTGAATCTGATCCAGATTTTGTTAGGACAAGATACTTGGGCAGGTTAGGAGATACAGTGTATTTCTGTACATGTGTCTTGTCACTATCACCAGAGGGCAGGGAAGATATTTAGACTTATTCCCACATTCAACTCCCCATTCCAAAATGACCTCCCCCTCCATCTGTCATTCTAAATGAGCAATCACATGCAGGCCACTGCCTCAGTGAACCACGCAAATGTGAGCATGGTGCAAACTGTAGGGACCTTTGAACACCTTTGTCTGCTGTTCTGGAGAGGATGAAGTGTGTTAAAAATACACGGTAGCCTAGAAATATGGGATGGGAAGGGTGGAGAAGCAGAAAATGCCTAGAGCTGTGGATTGTCAGATTTGGTTAAAATGTGGGAAAATCTTGCATGAAGACACCTACTGTTGATGCCCTCTGAATGAACCGGGGGGAGTTAAAACATAATACATGATTACAATCAATGTAATCTCTGTACATCTTTAGTTCTTACTTTACAAAACAGATTAAACACCAGGAAGCCAAATGGCAAGATATTGGAAATCAATTAATTCAATATTTATTTACATTAATGTAGAAAATGTCAGACTTTGTTCTAAAATTATTAGAATGTAAATACTGAAAAGTATTTATTTCACAGCTAAGAAAAACAAATCCACACTCAAACTATGATCAGAGATTCATCTGCTTTATTAACCTAAGTCAGTTGCATTTCCACTTTCTTTTCCAAAGAGTATTTTTCTTCCCATTTAAGCTAAATATGTGATGACCTGCTGATTAGAATGATGTTCTCCCACCGCCACACCCCATGGGCATCCATTGGGAAAGAGAACAATCATTAAGGAAAATTGTCAACGTCAGCAAATGATACCTCTGCTTCTGACTATGTATTCACTGCTGCCCCCTTGTTCATTGAGACAATAGAAAAGGACAGGCTGTGCAGGGAGTCAAATCGAAGGTTAATTGGAGCCAGGAATATGTCAACCAATTTTACCAATCTACCCAGGAGGATTAACCAGCCCTTGGTGAAAGGGACCTGGGGGGAGTGCTACAGGATATATCATTAGAGGGAGGATGCAGAGAACCCGAGCTCAAGTGGTTCTGTCCTCTTATACATTGCTGTGCTGTCAGATCATCAGTCTGACTGCAGCAGATGTCATAGAGAGAAAGGTTCCTGTGAAGACCCTCTTATGTCTCCCTAGGGGAAAGCACAGATGCTGTGGCTACAGCTCCACTATTTGAATCATTTCCAGCATTCGCTTCCTCTAAAAGCATTTTAAAGTGTGTGTGTGTGTGTGTGTGTGTGTGTGTGTGTGTGTGTGTGTGTGTGTGTGTGTGTGTGTGTGTGTGTGTGTGTGTGTGTGATGCTTCATTGTCAATGTTGTTAATGGAGATGCAACCTCCCTGAGAACCGACAGGTGTTGGCACTAAAATCCTGACACCTTGGCGGTCATGACATTTCCATCCCCTCCAGTTAGAATAGCACCAACCATGTTTGTTTGACAACAACCTCTAAGCTGGTGAGTTTAAAAGGGAAAACGCTCCTATTCGGCATTGTTAGGGAGTGAACGTTATTTATAATAAGGGTTACATGGAGAAAATCAAAGCTCTCTGAGATAAAAATATATTTTACCTAAATCCTTCCTGAACGCTTGAAAAAACAACAAATGACCCTCCCCTATACCCAAAATAATAATTAAAACATAAAGTGGATAGCAGAGAACATGTCTACCGTTTACCCCCACTAAGGCTCTGGACAGTCCAGAGTCTTAGATATGCAGTTTCAGAAACTGTTCTTTGTCGTGTAAGCACTACATAGCAATGCTGGAAATTTGATAGCGCGCAGGGCTACGGGCCAGAAGGTTGTGGGTTCGCACACCACTGTGGACAAGAGTAAGGTTGGAAAGATCTCCTTTATAGCAAAATCATTTTATGAATAAATCGTATTTGCAGGTCCGAGAAGAAATTTATGCAATTCTATCTCATTTTACATATTAGCAGAATATTTTTTAATACCACACAAATTACCAAAATTACAGGCTAAAAATGGACAGATATAGGTCTATGTGTTCATCTCAATGCCAATTCATCTCAATGTTCATCTCTTGTTTGCAATGAAACTGTCTCTGTTTGCAAATAATTAGATCTGAGACATCATTAGGAATCTAAGCATACTATTTTCAAAAGTGAAGTCTACCTTTCACCCCAGACAGAGTAGGCCTACCGACACAGAAAACTGTTGGCTACTCTTCTTCTGTGGCTTAACTCAAGGACAGAAAGTAACAAGTGTCTCCCTAAAGCTATCTGGGTTTAAACATATTCTATTGTACAGGAAGTAAATAGCTTAATCAATTGATAGTGACAAAATTAGATTACTTCGCACACAAAGTACATTTTTTTAAGGTTAGCTCAGCCTCTGAACGTCAAATAAACGAAACAATGGAATCCCCATGTGCATCGGATTCACGTCTTCCCCTGGCATTTTAGAGCTTGTTGCTAGCATATAGCACTGTGTACTAAAGTGGTGTTGTCGTTCACATTATATAATCTAATCAGTTTGGCTTTATTCAAAATATTAAACTAACAAGTGGCAGGCCTGTGCTTTTTGCCATTTTCTTAAATAAAAAGTAGGCCTATGGCATCCCCTCTCACCCTCTCAATTCAAGTCTTTGTTTTAACTTAACAGCCCTTCACTTACATGGAGTTAAACTATTTAAAGAGTGCATGGTTGGTGGAGGAATTGACCTACATATATGGATATAGCAGCCTATAGCCTAATTTCATCTGACAAACAGGTAGGCCTATCTCTTATTTCTAAAGTAGGAAGAAATCGGCTCCGACTCAAAGCCCTCTTGTTGTTAGTAAAGTCTAACTAAAATGAAGATGATTCAAATGAATTATGCCTACTCAAATTTGCCTAATTCAGGACCATGAGCTGTCCATTTCCAATTGATTGGATGCTACTTCAAGTTTCAGCACCACAATATAAGTTACTTGAATCTGGCTTATTGTGAGGTCAATAAGGGATATATAGGTCTACATCATGGGCATGAAACAATAAAAAGTATTATAGAGGTAGCAAGCTTTCAAAGTTGACCTCCAGTACTCTTTCTCAAACTGAGTAGAACATACTGTATGCTATAGGCTAGTCCACACGCAAGTGCATTTTTTTCCTAAGCCTAATCTACAAAAACATTTGGGCAAGAAGCCTTTGACTTTCCTGAACTGCCAACTTAGTCCTACATAGCACAGCCATTGGTTAGGCAGCATACAAAAAAGGTTTTGATCAGCAAGAGCAGGCCTGGGCTCAGGGATGGAATATCCATTCCAGTGTGTAATGCAGCCTAGTTTATTTATACAATCCCAGCAGCTAGCCTAGAAATATAACTTTGCTCTGTGGTACTCCGAGCATGCACTTCGTAGCCTATAGGCTATGGATCATTTGATTGAGACCACATTAAATAGCCTATAGGAGCAATTGATATTGCGCGCCCAGTGGAGAATGAGATGAGGGGCAGCATCGGGCACATGTTGATATATAGCCTAATAAGCAACTAATTCTAAAACTAGGAAATAATGACATTTCATCAATTACAACTTAAATGACCCTCCCCTGGACTAGATATAAAGAAATATTAAACCCTCCCCTTGACTGCGATTTTAAAAGCATGACACTCTCCCATTTTCTTCTATGTACCCATTATGTACATTTTGAGCCATCCCTTTTTAATATAGAAATGAGATAAGCAATATTGAGAATGCATCTTCTGTAACACTTTGAAGAAGGACTTTGTTTGAAACTGCCGTTCAGTGTGTTTGAAACTGCTGTTTCTGTTGAAGTATATGTCCAACAGCAAATTGCATCAGAATGTCCCCTTCAGGAGTGCATTAAATTCAGCAACCTCTATTGAAACATCCTGGGAAATGATTGCTTTTCTGTTGTCCACCAAAAACAAGGTGCCTTAGAAATAAATAGACAAGGAACATTTAAAAATAAAGTGTGAAAAGCAAAGGAAAAAGAAGAATGCTCACTTTTAAGGTTAATTGGAGCCAAAAATGTCAAATCAATTTAGCAGTTTACCAGAGGAAATTGGCCTGGCCTTTTGTTGAGAAATGGCTTGGTTCACCACATGGGGTTTTTACACAGACACTCAGTTGTTAAATTTGTAATGGGCTTGCTTTGTCTGTGACCTGGACCAGACTGATGTATAATCCAGCCAGGCAGAAGCAGGACCTGTGGTCCCCCACAGATTGTATTAAATTCATTTTTCTGGCCTCCTGTGGTTGAATAACAACCATCCTGTATGAAGTTCCTTGTAAGTCATGTCCTCCTGTTTGTTCAAATGGATAGATAGACATACAAAAAGAAAATGCATCTTCGTTCTAGAATATATATTTTTCCCCATCAAAAGCAACTTGTGTAATATTGACGTTTACTGATATGATTGAAAGTCGATGTTAATTGCATTGCAATTTGTGGAATTGATTTGTTCATGCAGATGTCTGCATGTACAGTGAGCTTATTTGTTCTTGGCACAATAAGGGCAAGTAAAACTTGATCCTCCTCAGATGATTGCAGAAGCTAATGATAATAAAAAGGATTACTCCTGTTCTAAAGAAAGGATCATGCTGGGCTAAGGTCTAATTGGTGAGTTCCCTTACAAAGTTCATCAAGTCCTGAGGCTGCCAGTTAGTGAACTGGTCAATTAATCTTTCTTCTCCTCTTAATGAGGTGGGGGATTTCCTGTGGCTGGAGCCCGACACAAAGACAGCCATAGTGCCCAGAGGATGTGGTGTCCCTGTACCAAGTGACCCTCCAATTAAAAATTGTACTTCCCTACCTCCCCCACCTCACCAGGGGGCAAATTGGTCTGACCCAGCCTCAAAAAGAGAGGACTTAACCATGACTTCAAATCAACTTTACAGACAGAGGACAAGGGGAAAGGCTAATTTCCTCCATGAAATAGGATTGTTCTGGTCAGACTTATGCCCCCATATGTGCCCTCATCATTTTCGGGGTAAATGAAAAGAAACGTGTGGAGTAGCCCCTGCTGAGTGGAGTGGCTTTGGTTAACTCCCCGAGAGGAAACATCATGTAGCAGGCTGACATTGGATTTGGGGGCTTGTTGGCACGACAATGAAATAAGCCATATCTATAAGGGTTAAATGTGGCTTACTGGGTTTCGCAATTTTAAACAAAATCAATTTTAGAAGGACTAGGCAAAGGAGGGATCAGCAATGGTCAAAGTCCATACATGGAACTTGTGTAAGATTTTGTAACCCTTATTACCAAACTCTGTTTTATATATCCTTTCTAGTCAACAGATTGTCTAATTGTGTGAACGAGGCATCATGTTTACATATTCATCTGTCAAACTATATTTTTCAATTTGCACCAATTTACCCTCATATGAGCTGAGCTCAAATGTTTTAATAATCAGAGCAGATTAAGGCGTAGATTCAATCAACCTATCAGATCAATGGTCCTCACCTTGACCAAGAATCATAGCTTTTCGAGCAAAGGACAACTGTACTCCATGAAGCTATGGAGTGCTAGAAGTCATCATTTTTTAAAACATTTTTTAACTAGGTCAGTTAGAAAATAAAATATTATTTACAATGATGGCCTACACCAGCCAAACTCAGACGACTCTGGGCCAATCACAGCCAGTTGTGATACAGCCTGGATTCAAACCACGGTGTCTGTAGTGACGCTTCAAGCACTGAGATGCAGTGCCTTAGACCGATGCTCCACTTGGGAGCCCATAATCTGTCTCCTCAGCCATTTCAACACTCATCTGTAGAGAAGCTGTTGATCTTGGAGTGCCTTACCTGCCGCTGGTTGAAAGATCAACATCCCAGAGCTCTGTAAAGGTAAATATACTGTAGTAATACAGCAGAGCATGTCTCCATTACACCAGTGATGTAGGGGGCTTCAGTGGTAAACTTCAGGGTTTTGGTTATGTTGGAGTTCAGTGTTCTTAAACAAAGGCCTGTGGACCAGGTCTGAGAGATAATGCTCAGTGATCCTGGAGCTTCTGCCAAGCAGAAGGCTGGGTGCCACAAACCAGGATTTATTCCACTCAGAAACACTTCTCTGTGGCTCTCCCCCTGGCATATAACCGTGGGTCTTGTAGGTTTAAATGTGGGTTTAATACAGCTTCTGCAGTGATCTTGTAGTATATAAGCTTTCTCTAGTTATCTGTGGCTTGTACATGTTTTCCACTGAAATTCAACATCTACTGTAATTGTCCTTCCCAACTAATTTGTTGATGTTGAGACAACAGTTTGGATTACAAGTGAGAAAGCTACTCTGCTCTTTTGCTTCACTTGTTTTAACTCACAAACAAAACAAGCTACTGAGTGATTGTATCCAAAAACACATGAACTCACACACCAGCAACTCCTCCACATCAGTCAGAATGAGTGGAGGAAGATACAAACAAACAGGCTCCATGGCTACAATATCCACCACTACAGGTCTTTCTGTAATTATTTTGTCCAATAAAATGAAGTTGGACTGGGCTTCCAAAAACATGGCAGCCCAGTGAAATGGAGGGCAGAGTTTGTGTTTCTCCACCAGTAGGGGGTAGTCACATTACATCAGCATTGTGTATTTTTAAAGGCCCAGTGCAATCCAAAGTGATTTTACTGTGTTTTATTTCCATAATGTGGTTGAAATAATACTGTGAAATTATGAAAATTATGATAATGCCATTTTAGTGTAAGAGCTGTTTGAAAAGAGCACCTGAAATTTCAGCCTGTTTTGGTGGTATGGAGTTTTGGCCTGCTTGGTGACATCACCAGGTGGTTACCAGATGTTTAATTAGTTAATTGACCAATAAGAAAACAGTTTTCAAATTTCCCTTCCCCATTCAGACCATTCCCAGACAATTCCTAGCAAAAAATTTTTGCTTAAGAAATTGCTCTTTGCTAAAAAGCTATTTTTATTTATTTTTGACCATTTTAATTGAAAACAATCACAGTAAGGTCATTAGCTTTTAGAAAAATCTAAATTTTCAAAATGCAGACTATTGAAAAATCTCAATTTTAATCCATTTCACCTGTGTTTTATATTTAAAGTCAACTTTTTTTGTTTTTTTGCTTCAACAGAGGCACACTATTTTTTTCTTCACACAAAATACATTAGTGCAACACATTCAGCAGAAAATAGCTTAATTTTCATCAGATGACAGAAGTACAATTCTATTTGGCTAGCAACCACATGGAAGTACATTTAGCTTACAATGAAAAAACAAGGTATTTTTTTACAAAGAATTATGCATGGCCATGATATTTATAAAGGTTGTCATGTAAAGAATGTGGCCAGCTATATTTCCAAATGTTTTGTTTTAAGTTAATCTATCTTTTCACCAGAGAAAATAACACACAGAAAAGTACGCTAGAAAAGTAGCTTCACATCTGTCAGAGCGCTCTTTGCTAATTGAATGACCGTTGGTGAATGTGGGAATTTTATTTGGTTGATAACAAGAGCAGACTTAGTGAAGAAGTGCAACTGAATCACAAAAGTATTCTAAAGCCGAGCAGAAATTACAATAAGAAGCAGATCTACAAAACGCAACAAGACATGTCTTATGTTTATCTTCTTTCTTTTTAATGAAATACACAACATTCTGCCTAAACACAATCCCTGAAGTTACTTAATCGTTACCCATATTGATATTGAGATAAAAACGGATACTGCATATTATAGCCCAAAGAACCATTGCACTTACTGTAGCTCATGAAAGTGATCACTGTTTTGAGCAAACAGGTTAAACAGTCATTACTGACGATGAATATTGATGTAGTTTGTGGACAGCTTGTTGCAGCTATGTAACAATAGACAGTTGTCAAAATAATGTATTGATTGTACTCTCAGAACATCAGTTTGACCAACATACAGCAGACTAATTATAAACATGATAAGCCCTATCTTATTTTTCATTAATGCTGAACGAAGAGTTCAAACAACTAAAAACCAGAGAAAAAATTATTGAATGTTAAAACTGAATGTACCTTAAGTAAGGGTCAACTTTGAAGTCAAGTTTTTTACTCTTTCTTGTAGATTGCAGACTCAACATGGAGTAATTATTTGTGGAGGGTTTAGGGCCCTGGGGATAAGGGAGTGCGCGGGAGAGGCACAGGGTGCGCTGAAACGGAAAGCACGCCAGTCCAGCTCAGCGTTGATGCTCAGTGAATCTGAAAGGTCATGTCATGCTTTCTGGCAATTGACTCGATAGGTTTGGATTCTGCAGCATAAGGCCGGGACATTGTTGTGTACGTGTTTTTGTTTTTTTTCTGCTCTGCACGTTTACTGGGAAATGTGCCCCTGGGTTATTTTTCACATTGACCTTATTACCCTGCATTGTTACGAGCCTGCCACACTACTTGCTATCTCTTGAGCTTTCTCTTTCACAGATGCACACACATCCATGTACAGTAGCCTACAACTATTTATTTTCTTTCTCCCACTCACTGACAGGTCTGGCTGAAATCTCTATGCACATATGTCATTATTGGAAAAAAGACTAGTCTTTATATTGAATGCATTGATAGAAATCAGAAATTAAATGTATATGGTGTATGATAACATGAACAAGGGCATTGCTATTTGGATATCTATACATTAATATTTATTCTGAAATACTTTTAGTTTCTCCTATATTTTTCTAAAGGAAGAGGGAGGGGATTGGGTGTGCCTTTGCCTGTCCCCATCCCTCTAAATGAAATGAAACAAATACACAGGGTGATGACAATAATATTAGCACATTTAATTAAGGCTGATATATATGATCAAACAGACTGCTTACATCCAGAAGCCATCTCAGTCATACAGTACTGTATGTCCAGAGCTGCAGTCTTTTAGGATGTATTCACTGATATCTGCCCGGGGGGCATTCTCTGAGAGTAATTTACCAGAACAGTGTAATCTTAACGTCACCCCTATATTCACCATCTGGAACTGCTCCAATGTGAATAATATTGCAAAACGGAAACTGTTTCTTTATTTACTGTAGATCTAGTTTACGTAGTCTATCCAGAGTATAACATACATAGGCTAAACTTTTCTTGCTTATATCCTTTCACATGTATTCAACAATAATGTGGACAAAACATGATTTCAGAAGTTGTGAAAAGACACCTAGTGAGAACAACAATGATAAGTTGCCATCCTCTCGTCGGGAGCACACGACAGGGTATTTTGCCATGTACACTCTTCATCAGCACTCGCACTTTCCTGCCTTTGCTGCTTTGGACTAGTGCTCTCCAGTGGATCGGTGGCTGAGCTCCAAAATCACTTAGATCATTTTACTTGGGGCAGAGAGGAGCCAGTGACCCTGCGCTCGTCGGGCAGGGCTTTATGCCTCGCTGGCTTCCCTGGTGTGACATTTTTCCTGTATTTGCCCCTTACCAATGCCTCCCTATGTAACCGCCACTGCAGTGCAGAAAAAAGATCATTGTCTGTACAGATATCAATCAAATGAACAGCAGCTGGGGTCAATCTGCTGTCACAGCATTACCCCTTTGCTGCTCCAGCTCTCATGTAAAATGACAATATTGACAGAATGTCAGAAAAACTATCAAATGTAGTCTTTTTATGAGAAGGAGAGACATTTGGTTCTATACAAGGAACATGTCGATTTTTCTATTTCTCATCACCTAACCCTAACACACTAAACTTCTCTCAACTGCCGTTGTATGGTCTTCAAAAGAATTGTGCTATTTTGTGTTTTTTTGCATTGTTTGTAACTTATTCTGTACATAATGTTTCTGTTACCATCTCTTATGACTGAAAATAGCTTCTTGATATCAGAACAGCAATGACTCATCTTGAACTGGACGTAGAATGATTTAATGAGTCTGACGCGAAGGATGTACTGATGCTCCCGGACCAGGCACAAATCATTTGCATGAAGAGGAGACAGAGATACAGATCCAGGTGCCTTGTGAGAGTGGGTAACTTACCTCTACTATCCATCCTATTGACCAACGTGCAATCACTGGAGAATAAACTGGATGAGCTCCATTCGAGACTATCCTACCAACAGGACATAAATGTTCTTAATTTTATTTATCCATTATTTTATCAGGTAAGTTGACTGAGAACACATTCTCATTTACAGCAACGACCTGGGGAATAGTTACTGGGGTGTGGAGGGGGATGAAAGAGCCAATTGTAAACTGGGTATTATTAGGTGACTGTGATGGTTTGAGGGCCAGATTGGAAATTTAGCCAAGACACCGGTGTTAACACCCCTACTCTTACGATAAATGCCATGGGATCTTTAATGACCTCAGAGAGTCAGGACACCTGTTTAACATCCCATCCGAAAGACAGCACCCTACATAGGGCAGTGTCCCCAATCACTGCCCTGTGGAATTGGGAATTTTTGTAATTAATTTTTTTTAGAGCAGAGGAAAGAGTGCCTCCTACTGGCCCTCCAACACCACTTCCAGCAGCATCTGGTCTCCCATCTAGGGACTGACCAGGACCAACCCTGCATAGCTTCAGAAGTAAGCCAACAGTGGGATGCGGGGTGGTATGCTGCTGGCAGTATGGGTGGAATGCTGCTGGCAGTATCTTGTGTTTTATCGAGTCGTGGCTTCACAAGGACATGGATAATATACAGTTGGCTGGATTTTCTGTGCATCAGCAAGACAGAACAGCTACCTCTTAAGATGAGGCGTGGTGGTCCATGTTTATTTGTAAATAACAGCTGGTGTGAAATCTCAAATATTAAGGAAGTCTTGAGGTTTTGCTTGCCTGAGGCAGAGAACCTCACGATAAGCTGTGAACCACACTATCTACCAAGAGTTTATCTTTATTTTTCATAGCTGTCTATTTACCACCACAAACCGATGATGGCACTAAGACTGCACTCAACAAGCTGTATAAGGCCATAAGCAAACAAGAAAATGCTCATCCAGAAGCATTGCTCCTAGCGGCCAGGGATTTTAATGTAGGAAAAAGTAAATTTTCCCTACTTCTACCAGCACGTCACATGTGAAACCAGCTGGAAAAAAACTCCAGACCACCTTTACTCCATACACAGAGACACATACAAAGCTCTCCCTCATTCTCCATTTGATAAATGTGACCATAATTCTATCCTCCTGATTCCTGCTTAAAAGCAAAAAATTAAGCAGGAAGTACCAGTGACTCGTTACAGGACTGTTTTGATAGCACAGACTGGAATATGTTCCGGGATTCATCCGATGGCATTGAGGAGCATACCACCTCAATCACCAGCTTCATCAATAAGTGCATTGAGAGTTCGACCCCACAGTGACCGTACGTACATATCCCAACCAGAAGCCATGGATTACAGGCAACATCCGCACCGAGCTAAATGCTAGAACTGCCGCTTTCAAGGACCAGGTCACTAATCCGGATGCTAATAAGAAATCTCGCTATCCCCTCAGACGAACCATGAAACAGGCAAAGCATCAGTACAGGACTAAGATGGTAGGATTCAACATCAGCTCTGATGCTCGTTGGATGTGGCAGGACTTGAAAACTATCACAGACTACAAAGGGAAACTAAGCCGTGGGCTTCCCAGTAACGCAAGCCTACCAGATGGGCTAAATTACTTTTATGCTTGTTTTGAGGCAAGCAACACCGAAGCATGCATGAGAGCGGCAGCTGTTCCGGACGACTGTGTGATCATGCTCTCCATAGCATATGTGAGTAAGACCTTTAAACGGGTCAATATTCACAAGGCCTTGGGGCCAGACAGATTACCAGGACGTGTACTCAGAGAATGTGTGGACCAACTGGCCAGTGTCTTCACTGACATTTTCAACCTCTCCCTGGCCGAGTCTGTAGTACCTACATGTTTCAAGCAGACCACCATAGCTCCTGTGCCCAAGAACGCAAAGGTAACCTGCCTAAATGACTACCGCCCCGGAGGACTCACGTCTGTTGCCTTGAAGTGCTTTGAAAAGCTGGTCATGGCTCACATCAACACCATCATCCCAGAAACTCTAGACTTACTCCAATTTGTATTCCACCCCAACAGATTCACAGATGGCACTATCTCAATTGCACTCCACACTGCCCTTCCCCACAAAAGTAACACCTATGTGAGAATGCGCTTCATTGTCTACAGCTCAGCATTCAACGCCATAGAGTCCACAAAGCTCATCACTAAGCTAAAGACCCTGGGACTTAACACCTCCCTCCGCAACTGGAACCTAGACTTCCTGACGGGCCTCCTCCAGGTGGTGAGGGTAGGCAACAACATATCTGCCACACTGTTCCTCAATATGGGGTCCCCTCAGGGGTGCGTGCTTAGTCCCCTCCTGTACTCCCTGTTCACCCACAACTGAGTGGCCAAGCACGACTCCAACACCATCATTAAGTTTGCTGACGACACAACAGTGGTAGGCCTGATTACCAGCAACGACGAGACAGCCTATAGGAGGAGGTCAGAGACATGGCAGTGTGGTGCCAGGATAACAACCTCTCCTTCCACATGAGCAAGACAAAGGAGCTTATCATGGAACACAGAAAAAAGAGGACTGAACACGCCCCCATTCACATCAACTGGGCTTTAGTGGAGCGGGTCGAGAGCTTCAAGTTCCTTGGTGTCCACATCACCAGCAAACTGTCATGGTCCATACACACCAAGACAGTGGTTGAAGAGGGCACTACAACACCTATTCCCCCTCCAGGAGAATATTTGCATGGGTCACCAAATCCTCAAAAAGTTCTACAGCTGCACCACTGAGAGCATCCTGACCAGTTGCATCACCGCCTGGTATGGCAACTGCTCGGCATCAGACCTTAAGGCACTACAGTGGGTAGTGCGTACGGCCGAGAACAATTAATAACATGGCTACCCGGATTATTTGCGTTACCGCCACTTGCTGTTTATTACCTAAGTGTACATGCAGTATAGGTCTAAAAAGGGCCTAAAAAGTCATGATTTTCAAAAAAGATCTGTCCTCCCAATAAAGTTTCTATGCAAGAATTGCAAGACCATTCTGAGATCCTAAAAATATTTGTGGAATGTTCTGGAGTGGAATTGCCCTATGGGTTATACAATGGTCATGACATTATTAAACTATCAATTGTGCCTTAAAACACGGCCTCTCCACCATGGGGATAAGGCTGGAACAGATGGGGCTTATGCAGATCGGCTTTAATATCTATTTAAAGAGGTTTATAGACAATGATCTAATGAGACATTTACATTTTGTTCCTATGGGTTTGAGGCAGCTTTGACTGAAGCAACACTGACGGGTCTGGCTGATGTAATGCTGTTGACTACATGCACAATTGGATCGCTGAACATCCTCTCAGTACAGCCTCAAATGAAAGATCCAATCTTTTTTTCACTGGGAAGAGGTAGCCATCTCTATTGTCATTTTCATATTATTTTGTATACAGGCAAGCATTTTGTATTTATACAAAAAAAAAAATCAGTTCTGCAACCATCTAAATGGAATGGATATGATTGGTGCCAGTCATTTATAGACACAGTTAAAGTGAATAAGCTATCTAAGTTGGGCAGGCAGACATATTTGGTGTTCAGTTGGGCTCCTGGGATGACAGTGTAGTGTTGAGGGCATGTGTTATGGACATTTGAGAGGTTGTTCCAGGGTTGGAAGGCCTGCATTTGCCTCATTCTATAAAGCGTCTGTCCGGGGAGTTGAGAGAAGAGGAGGGGGATGGGGAGGTAAAAGCTAGGACACTCTGTGCTGGGATCAACACGTGTCGACAAAAGCCTGGAGGTTCCACAACAATCTGTTCCACTTGGCTCACTCCTGCTCTGTGACCTCGATTTTTGACTGTTGTTGGAGGTTCCTTGCACTCTGCGTTGACGCAAGCACAGCACAGGCAGCTACCCAGCCAGTTGTGCAGGGTTGGGTCTGGCTGTGTGGAGGAAGGACAGAGTGGAGGAGCAGCTCAGCTCTGAGACAATGGAGAAGAGGAGGGGTGTAGGAGCTATGTCTGCATTAGTGCCCCCCCATTCTGGGTTGCATGTGCATCAGTAGAACTTGGCAGTCCTGAGAAACGACACTTTCAATTGGGGTCAATTGGACCCCTGCCTCTGGATTTCAGATAGCAGCTCTGCCTAGGGGTAATCACGGGCTGAAGAAATAATTGGTAGTGGAATAACAGGCTTCCCCAGCCCAGGCAGGCAGAGCAACAGAACATTTCAGCAGCAACACTAGGGGTCAGTGGCAGTCCATCCATGTTCTCACGCTGTGGGGGTGGGACACTCTCAAACATATAGAACACTGTTACTGTATGTGGTACAGTAAGAGGACAGTTATTACAATACTATGAGATATTGCACATTACTGAATTATATTCAGCATATTTCTAAGTGTATTAATTAATTTATTTATTGATAATGATGATGTGGTGATGATAATTTATATTGTTGTTTTTAAAATAATAATTATCAGAAATAGCTGAAGCATATCTATTCACACATAGGGCGCTCCCATACAGTTAGTCAGATCCTTTACATCCGCCCTTCCTTTATCCATTGACATTTGGTACCAAAATAATTATAGTAAATCAAATCAAGGTTTATTGGTCGCGTACACAAATCTGCAGATGTTATCGCAGGTGCAGAGAAATGCTTGTAGTATTCTCAGAGCAGTTTTGGTGCCTTCTCCTTTTCTCTCTAAAGCGGTACAGAAAAACAGTGGTGACATGGTGGTCTAGTAATTATCTAATTGTTTGAGCCATGTCTTTCTTTGATTTATGGTGTTGTATCAGTGGCTGACCTGATTTATAATGAGGTACCCCCAGTTGTGAAAAAATGAAACTGAATTATGTGGCACCAGCCCAATTATTTCTTTGTGAGGCTCAGGCTCCTGTCAACATTGATGGTGTGCATCGCAAATAGCTGCCATCCAAGCTTTCGCCTAATAACAATAATATGATCCATCATTTAGATTGGCCCAATCGCACCTCCCACACAACACCATTTTTTATTTACTGTAAAGATCCATGCACTGTGCAACATCTATCAATATATAGATGCACCCTCATCTGTAAAGATTCTAATCAGACATTATCAGTAATGGAGCATATTTTTAGGTAGATGTTCGGCCTGTCACTGGCAAACCACAAAAGCAGCTGGGGAACAAAGTGACACCCCCTTCCATAAATCCCACATGCCTCCCATTATCAAGTTCAGGCCACAAAGTCAAAAAACTGGGTACTAAGTAGAGCAAGTTGCTTGGCACAAGGACAAAGCTGACAGAAAACATAAGGCCCCCACACATTGTCTGGACGGCAGGAGGCCATGAGCGGCGTGTTTGAAGAATAGACTGGGCTGCAAACACATCCACTATACAGATGAGCTTCCCCCCTCAAATTAGCACTGAGCAGGGTGACTGCTGCTGGTGGCTGATGAAGAGAGGCACGGCTGCCACTATTTATGCCACTAAGGCATTCATCAAATTAATTACTGGTGCGTCCAACCACCTATCTGATACCTCTTTATTTTGAGGCCTGTAAATGGGGACTCAGACTAGGCCTGACAGAGGGGCCTAATACACCCAGAGTCCCTCCATGCACATAATTAATTGAAAACTTTGTCGGCTTGACAAATTGGAATGATGAATCTATCTTCTATGAATAGCTTAGGAAAAAAATGCATAATCAGTCAAAACATAGACGCAACATCTCTCTCTGGCTTTGCAGTGTATTGAGATCCATTAAGGTGAGAAGACATGGCTTTGTGAAGAGACTTCCCTTCTCTTTTACAGCTCGATTGATAACTTTGACTTCTGGATTTAATAGAGCGGTCAAGGTGGAGCTGTTCCTTTGTATAGTTCAGGAGGAATAAAACGGAGAGTATCATAAATCAAACTCTGTTGTTCTTTGCCATGGAATATAGATGGACTGCAGTCTCTAATCTCCCCAATATCATAACAATGCTCATAGTCAATGCTCCTAGGAGCTGATCGTGGATTTTAGGAAAAAGAGGAGGGAGCACGCCCCAATCCACATCGACAGGGCTGTAGTGGAGCGGGTCGAGAGCTTCAAGATCCTTGGCGTCCACATCACTAAGGACATAACATGGTCCACATGCACACTCATGAAGAAGGCATGGCAGCGCCTCTTCCCCTTCAGGAGGCTGAAAATATTTTGCATGGGCCAGCAGATCCTCAAAAGGTTCTACAGCTGCACCATCGAGAGCATCTTGACTTGCTGCATTATCACTTGATATGGCAAATGCATCGTCCTCAAATGCAAAGCCATACAGAGGGTGATGTGGACATCCCAGTACATCACTGGGGCTGAGGTCCCTGCCATCCAGGACCTTTATATCAGGTGGTGTCAGAGAAGGGGCCGAAAAATTGCTAAAGATAAGACTCCAGCCACCCAAGCCATAGACTGTTCACTCTGCTACCGTCCAGAAAGCGTTACAGGAGCATCTGGTCTCGAACAGGCTCTGAGACAGCTTCTACCCCCAAGCCATATGACTGCTAAATAGCCATAAGACTGCTAAATAATAAATTAATGGTTACCCGGACTATCTTAGACTGACCCTACACACACTCACTAGACTATACAGTAAATACACACTTCTGTATATACACACTCACTCACACACACTATATTGACACTCCCACACAAACCGACACACATTCGCATACAATGCATACACACGCACACACCCACACATACCCAGGACCACCCATATGTAAAATGTATGCATGCATGACTATAAGTAGCTTTGTATAAAAGCTTCTGCAAAAGGGAATATATTGTATATTGTAACACAAACAAGCATGCATACACTCACTCATAAACATACACAAACACACTTTTGCACTCATCATAGTTTGCTGCTGCTTCTACTCTGTTCTTTATTTTACTCTATTGTTATCTATCCTAATGCCTAGTCACTTTACCCTGCCTTTATATACATATCTACCTCAAATAACTCGTACCTCTGCAAATTGATCTAGTACTGGTACCCCCTGTATGTATGTATGTATGTATGTATGTATGTATGTGTGTGTGTGTATATATATATATGTATGTGTGTGTATATATATATATATATATGTATGTGTGTATATATATATATATGTATATATATATATATATATATATACTTACTTCGTCAACAAAACAAAGGAGCTGATAATGGACTTCAGGAAACAGCAGAGGAAGCACCCCCTTATCCACATTGATGGAGTGAAGAAGGTGGAAAGCTTCAAGTTCCTCGGCGTGCACATCACTGACAAACTGAAATGGTCCACCCACACAGACAGTGTGGTGAAGAAGGCACAACAGTGCCTCTTCAACCTCTGGAGGCTGAAGAAATTTGGCTTGACAACTAAAACCCTCATTTTACAGATGCACAATTGTATCACCACCACCCGCAACCGCAGGGCTCTCCAGAGGGTGGTGCGGTTTGCCCAACGCATCACCGGGGGAAAACTACCTGCCCTCCAGGACACCTACACCACCCGATGTCACAGAAAGGCCAAACAAATCATCAAGAACAACATTGACCCAAACCACTGCATGTTCACCCCACTATGAGACCAAGAGACTGAAAAACAGCTTCTATCGCTTGGCCATCAAATCAAAGTTTATTTGTCACGTGTGAACAGTGAAATGCTAACTAACCAACAGTGCAAGTTTTTTTTAGGGTATTAGGTGAACAATAGATAAGTAAAGAAATTAAAAGAACAGTAAAAAAAAAGTGAAAAATAACAGTAGCGAGGCTATATACAGTAGCGAGGCTATATACAGGCACCGGTTAGTAGGGCTGATTGAGGAAGTATGAACATGTAGGTATGGTTAAAATGACTATGCATATATGATAAACAGAGAGTAGCATTAGCGTAAAAGAGGGGGTGGCGGGACACAATGGGGCGGCAGGTAGCCTAGTGGTTAGAGTGTTGGACTAGTAACCGAAAGGGTGCAAGAACGGATCCCTGAGCTGACAAGAAAAAATCTGTCATTCTGCCCCTGAACAAAGCAGTTACCCCACTGTTCCTAGGCCGAAAATAAGAATTTGCTCTTAACTGACTTGCCTAGGTTTGGTAAAAGATAGGGCCTTCCTCTGACACCGCCTGGTGTAGAGGTCCTGGATGGCAGGCATCTTAGCCCCAGTGAAGTACTGGGCCATACGCACTACCCTCTTCACAACTGTCTTGGTGTTGTTTGGACCAATCTAGTTTGTTGGTGATGTGGACACCAAGGAATTTGAAGCTCTCAACCTGCTTCCCTACAGCCATGTTGATGAGAATGGGGGCGTGCTCGGTCCTCCTTTTCCCGTAGACCACAATCATCTCCTTAGTCTAGGTTACATTGAGGGATAGGTTTGTTAATCTGGCACCACCCGGCCAGGTCTCTGACCTCCTCCCTAAAGGCTGTCTCGTTGTTGTCGGTGATCACCGACAGCAAACTTGATGATTGTGTTGGAGTTGTGCTTGGCCACGCAGTAGTGGGTGAACAGGGATTACAGGAGGGGACTGTGCATGCACCCCTGAGGGGCTCCAGTGGGGCAGATGTTGCTACCTACCCTCACCACCTGGGGGTGGCCCATCAGGATGTCCAGGATCAAGTTGAAGAGGGAGGTGTTTAGTCCCAGGATCCTTACCATAGTGATGAGCTTTGAGGGTACCATGGGATATAACCCCACCCACTTTGCCAAAGCACAGCCCCCACACCACTAGAGGGATATCTTCAACCACCAACTTACAATACATCCTGAGACAAGGCTGAGTATAGCCCACAAAGCCCCATAACCCAAGGGGGGCGCCAACCCAGACAGGACTGTTGATTACAGCTCAGTGTTCAATGAACAGCATTCTCATGTAGGTGTTCCTTCTGTCCAGGTGGGAAAGGGCAGTGTGGAGTGCAATAGAGATTGCATCATCTGTGGATCAGTATGCAAATTGGAGTGGGTCTAGGGTTTCTGGGATAATGGTGTTGATGTGAGCCATTACCAGCCTTTCAAAGCACTTCATGGCTACGGACATGAGTCCTCCGGGTCTGTAGTCATTTAGACAGGGTTCCTTAGTGTTCTTGGGCACAGGGACTATGATGGTCTGCTTGAAACATGTTGGTATTACAGAATCAATCAGGGACATGTAGAAAACGTCAGTGATGACACCTGCCAGTTGGTCAGCACATGCCCGGAGAACACGTCCTGGTAATCCTTCTGCACCCACGGTCTTGTGTATGTTGACCTGTTTAAAACGTCATACTTAGGTCGGCTATGGAGAGCGTGATCACACAGTCGTCCGGAACAGCTGATGCTCTCATGCATGCCTCAGTGTTGCTTGCCTCGAAGCGAGGGAGTGATTTAGATCGTCTGGTAGCCCCGTGTCACTGGGCAGCTCACGGCTGTGCTTCCCTTTGTAGACTGTAATAGCTTGCATGTTCTGCCATATAAGACCAGCGTCGGAGCCGGTGTAGTACGATTCAATCTGAGCCCCGTATTGATGCTTTGCCTGTTAGATGGTTTGTCGGAGGGAATAGCAGGACTTCTTATAAGCTTCCGGGTTAGAGTCCCGCACCTTGAAAGCGGAAGCTCTACCCCTTAGCTCAGTGCAAATGTTGCCTGTAATCCATGGCTTCTGGTTGGGGTATGTACGTACAGTCACTGTGGGGACGACGTCCTCGATGCACTTATTGATCAAGCCAGTGACTGATGTGGTGTACTCCTCAATGCCATTGGAAGAATCCCGGAACCTGTTCCAGTCTGTGAAATCAAAACAGTCCTGTAGTTTAGCATCTGCCTCATCTGACCACTTTTTATAGACCGAGTCACTGGTGCTTCCTGCTTTAATCTTTGCTTCTAAGCAGGAATCAGGAGGATAGAATTGTAGTCAGATTTACCAAATGGAGGGCGAGGGAGAGCTTACTACACATCTCTGTTTGTGGAGTAAAGGTGATCTAGAATTGTTTTCCCTCTGGTTGCACATTTAACATGTTGATAGAAATTTGGTAGAACTGATTTAAGTTTCCCTGCATTAAAGTCTCCGGCAACTAGGAGCGCCGCCTCTGGGTGAGCGGTTTCCTGTTTGCTTATTTCCTTATACAGCTGACAGAGTGCGGCCTTAGTGCCAGCATCCGCCTGTAGTGAATAGTCGACAACTTCCGGTGAAATTGGAGGGAGCGCAATTCAAATAAATAATCATAAAAATGATGGATATTATATTATTATCTAGGTACATACAAGTGTCTTATATCGTTTAAAACCTTAAATTGTTCTTATTCTAACTGCATTGTCCAATCTACAATAGGCTTTACAGCGAAAGCATGCCATGCGATTGTTTGAGAATGGTTCCCCACATCAAAATATTTTTCAACCAGCACAGGCTTCATAAAATCACAAATAGCAATTAAATATTCACTCACTTTTTGAAAATCTTCCTCTCATTTGCAATCCAAAGGGTCCCAGCTACAACATGCATGGTCGTTTTGTTAGATACAATCCTTCTTTATATCGCAAAAAGTCTGTTTAGTTGGCGTCATCGATTTGAGTTATCCACTTGTTCAACATGCAGAGAAAGGAATCTAAAAAGCTACCGCTAAACTTTATTAAAACAAGTCATAATACATTTTTATTTAATCCCCAGATAGCAGGCGTGTGTCCTCTTCCTCTCATGCGCACAGACTGATTTTCAACTCTGACTTCCAGTATCAAAACTCAAATCAAACTAATCAAAGTCACTATAATTGATCACAGATGGAAGCCAATTAGCTTGATTTGTGATCTGGAAGTTGGTTGGATATACCTCAGCTTGTTTACAATTGCAATTCTAAGGGGGGGGGGGTGGTGTTCACTTACCCAAATAGGGTATTTATAAAATGATAATAGTAATTGTGCGTTACTGTGTGTAAATGAAGCCAGACATAGTCAAATTTGACATGTTTTCATTTCAGACTGTAAAGCAACAAAAGGTGAACATTTTGAAAGGGGTCGTGGTGACTTTCTATATCCACTGTATATACTGTATTCTATTCTACTGTATCCTAGTCTTTGCCGCTCTGACATTGCTTGTCGCAATATTTAATTCCATTCCTTTACTTTTTAATTTCTATGTAGGGTTGTGAAATTGTTAGATATTACTTGTTAGACATTACTAAACTGTTGGAGCTAGAAACACAAGCACTTCGCTACACCAGCAATAACATCTGCTGAAGACGTGTATGTGACCAATAAAATGTTATTTTATTTTGATTTGATTTATATAGCTCCATTCTTGTGTATTTAATATTATTTTATTCCTCATGTTAATATATATATATATATTTTCTTATATATATATATATATATATATATATATATATATATGTGTATGTATGTTTTATAAACTCTGCATCATTGGAAGGGCATATATGTATAGAATTTATATAAAGTCTATATGTATATGTATATGTATATGTGACTAATACATTTATGTATTTATATTGTGTATATATAAAAAAAAACACAATTCAATTTTTTTTGCAGAAAGACATAACATTTATTTTTTCCCCACCAAATGCTTATCACATTTGACTTACCATGCCAGGAAAATTACTGTACATTTCATCAGATATAGTTGGCATACACCTACTGGATTTTTCACTAGAAACAGTTTGAGAACAGAATAAGAGGTCATCCGGGTGCATGACCAGAGCATGGGGTTTTGGTAGGACAGTCAGCGGTTGTCTGACAGGTGACCAGGTGGTTCTGTGGTGAATTATTCAATTATGGATGGAGAAACTTACTGTAAAGCTGCTGTTTACTAGAGGTTTAAGGTGCTACCGGTACTGACATCTACTCTCACAGGTCTTAGAAATTTTAGGAAGACTCATGTTGCGCCGAACACAACATGAAGTTAAATACACAAGAAGTGAAATGCTTACTTAAAAGCCCTTAACCAACAACGCTTTAAGAAGTTTTAAGAAAAAAAAGTGTTAATTAAAAAATAGAAAAGAAAAGTAACAAATAATTAAACAACAGCAGTAAAATAACAATAGCGAGGCTACATACATGGGGTACCGGTACAGAGTCAATGTGCGGTGTCACCGGTTAGTCGAGGTAATAGGGAAAGGGGGGATACCTAGTCAGTTGTACAACTGAATGACTTCGATTGAAATGTGTCTTCTACATTTAACCCAACCCCTCTGAAACAGAAAAGTTCAGGGGGCTGCCTTAATCAACATCCACGTCTTCAGCGCCCAGTGGGTTAACTTCCTTGCTCCTGGGCAGAACAACATATTTTTACCTTGTCAGCTCAGGGATTTGATCCAGCAGCCTTTTGGTTACTGGCCCAATGCTCTAACCACTAGGCTACCTGCACGTAGAGGCTACCTGTAGGTTGAGTTAAAGTGATTATGCATAGATATGCAAAAATAATAAACAGAGTGTAGCAGCAGTGTAAAAGCGAGGTCTGGGTAGCCCTGTGATTATCTGTTCAGGAGTCTTATGGCTTGGGGGCAGAAGCTGTTAAGAAGCCTTTTGGACCTAGACTTGGCGCTCTGGTACCACTTTCCGTGCGGTAGCAGAGAGAACAGTCTGACTAGGGTGGCTGGAGTCTTTGACAATTTTTAGGGCCCTCCTCTGACACCGCCTGGTATAAAAGTCATGGATGGTAGGAAGCTTAGTGATATATATATACCCTCTGTAGTATGCGGTCGGATAGCAGTTATATATGTATACTGTCAGGATGCTATATATGGTATATGTATATATGTATATATGTATATATATGTTTATAGTATATATGTATATAGGCATTATAAATCTTTTCAGTCTCCTGAGGGGGAATAGGCTTTGTTGTGCCCTCTTCATGACTGTCTTAGCGGTTTTGGACCATAATAGTTTGTTGGTGATGTGGACACCAAGGAACTTGAAGCTCTCAACCTGCTCCACTGCAGCCCCGTCGATGAGAATGGTGGCATGCTCAGTCTTCCTTTTCCTGTAGTCCACAATCATCTCCTTTGTCTTGATCACGTTGAGGGAGAGGTTGTTGTCTTGGCACAACACTGCCAGGTCTCTGACCTCCTGCCTATAGGCTGTCTCGTCGTTGTTATTATACTTATTTGTATTTGTCAAATGGCAGTCAAGCATCAATAATACCCTCGATATATATTGGATAGGAGCATCAATATCATCACCGTGCACAAGTTCATCATAAGCCTTTTCATCTGCATGGTTTCCTGAGTTGTAGTGAGAGGACTACACAAGGGGTGTGAATACTTTGCCTTCAGAAAGTGTTCACACACCTTGACTTTTTCCACATTTTATTGTGTTACAGCCTGAATTCCAAATTTATTGGAGATTTTGTGTCACTGGCCTACACGCAATATCCCATAATGTCAAAATAGAATTATGTTTTTAGAAATGTTTACAAAAAGCTGAAAAGCTGAAAAGTCTTGAGTCAATAACTAATGTGCAAAAGTCAGTAAAAATGTGCATACTCACTTTGTGCAATAATTTTAACGACACAGGGTGAGACCCAGATGCAGACACAGGAGGCAGATGTTTCGAAACGCTGTTATTTATTGAACAACAAGGGGAAGGCACAAGGCAGGTTGAGGATAGGAAAAAGTTCATAAACCAGGTCAGAGTACCAAACGGTACAGGGCGGCAGGCAGGCTCGAGGTCAGGGCAGGCTGAATGGTCAGGCAGGAGGGCTTAGTGTCAAGGCAGGCAAGAGGTCAGAACCGGGAGGATGAGAGAAACAGAGACTAGGAAAAAACAAGAGCTCAGAAAAACACTGGTAAGCTTGACAAGACAAGATGAACTTGCAACAGACAGAGATCACAGAAATAAATACACTGTGAATAATGGGGAAGATATGTGACACCTAGAGGGGGTGGAGACAATCACAAAGACAGGTGAAAAAGATCAGGTAGTGACAATACACCCCCCCGCCCAGGGCACCACCTAGCATCCTACCTGGGCGCATACCTGGTTGACCAGGGTGCCGGCGGTAAGGGCCGTGTTCAGGTTGTCTTTAGATTGGACCTAGCACATTTCTTCCGCAACCTAACCCTCCCAGTCAACCAGGTACTGGAAACCCCTGCCCCATGGTCAAACGCACAGGAGACATCTCACCGTGTACGCCGGATGGCCATCGATGACATGGGGAGGAGGGGTGGGCTTGGAAACAGAAGACAAAGAGCTGTGAGACAAGGGCTTAATCCTGAACGCATGAAACGTAGGGTGTTTACGGAGGGTACGGGGTAACAGCAGACCAGCAGCAGTGGGACAAAGGACTCTAAAGATGGGGAAATGGGGACAATGAAATGGGTGGGAAAGTTTGCGGGACTCCACCTGAAGGGACAGGTCCCATGTAGACAACCATTTCTGCCCGAAATGAGAGCGGGGAGCCGGAGTCCGGTGGCTGTCCACTTGTCGACGGTACCTGGAGGTGGTCTTGAGAAGAGCTGAGCAAGCTCTTTTCCACGTATGCCGACAGTGACGGATGCACATCTGGGCTGAGGGTATGTTGACTTCTACTTGCTCCGGGAAGAGTGGGGGCTGATACCCCATGGAGCACTCAAAAGGGTAGAGCCCAGTGGCCGAGCAGGGAAGATTGTTCCTAGCATACTCCAACCAGACCAGTTGCTGGCTCCAGGTGGTGGGGTTTGTAGAGACGAGACACCGAAGTGTTGTTTCCATATCTTTATTGGCTCGCTTCGACTGGCCGTTGGACTGGGGATGAAATCTGGAGGACAGGCTGGCCAACGACCCAATAAGGGTGCAGAACGCCTTCAAGAATCGGGACGAAAACTGAGGACCACTATTAGAGACAATGTCGAAAATAGAGACAATGTCGACCCGGAGTCCATGGATTTGGAAGATGTGCTGATCCATGTGCTGGGCCATCTCCTTGGCTGACGGTAACTTGGGGAGAGGGATGAAATGGGCAGCTTTAGAGAACCTGTCCACCACCGTAAGGATGGTGGTGTTTCCATCTGATGGAGGGAGCCCAGTGACAAAATCCAGGGAAATATGGGACCAGGGACAATGAGGAACAGGGAGTGGCTGAAGGAGGCCAGACGAAGCTTGCCGCGGAGTCTTATTTTGAGCACACAACATGCATGCGGCAATGAAGGCCGAGACGTCAGGAACCATCGTGGGCCACCAGAAGCGTTGTCGGAGGAAGGCCAGGGTTCGACAGGCGCCAGAATGACTGGTACACCTGAAGGAATGAGCCCTTTCCAGGACCTGAGACCGGGCCGAATCAGGGACCGACATCCGGTTAGCCGGGCCTCCCCCAGGGTCCGGCTGGGAACATTGTGTCTTGCGGACCAGGACCTCAATACCCCAGACAACCGAAGCTGCAAGACATGCGGTAGGGAGGATGGTCTCAGATTCAGAGGGTGTGGCAGCGGAACTGTACAGGTGAGAAAGGGCGTCAGATTCACATTTTTGGACCCTGGGCTGTAGGAGATGGTGAACCTGGTGAATAACAGGGCCCAACGGGCCTGCCTAGAGTTAAGGAGCCTGGCTGTGCGATTGTATTCTAAAATCTTATGGTCAGTCCACACCAAAAATTGATGTTCTGCCCCTTCCAGCCAGTGCCTCCACTCCTCTGGCGCCATCTTTACTGCCAGAAGATCCCGGTTCCCAATATCATAGTTCCTTTCCACGGAGTTGAGACGATGGGACAGGAAGGCACAGGGATGAAGCTTTTGGTCCTGGACAGACCGCTGGGACAGGACAGCCCCCACTCCCACGTCAGAAGCTTCGACCTCAACCACAAACCGGATGGATAAGGATGGGGGCTGTAGTGAACCGCTGCATAAGGTCCACAAATGCCCTGTCAAAAGCTGGGGACCATGTGAATGGTACCTTGGGAGAGGTGAGTGCAGAGAGGGGAGCTTCCAGGGTGATGTTGCCCTGAATTAAACGGCGGTAGAAATTAGCAAACTCCAGGAACCATTGTAACTGCACCCTGGACGTGGGTTGAGGCCAATCCACCACTGCCCTCACCTTTTCAGGATCCATCTGGACATTCCTTTCAGTGATGACGTATCCCAGAAAGGAGATAGTAGAGCGGTGAAAATATCACTTCTCTGCTTTCACAAACTATTGATTCTCCAGGAGGCGCTAAAGGACTTGTCGGACATAGTGAACGTGTTCTTGGGCAGAACGGGAGAAAACAAGGATGTCGTCGAGGTAGACAAACACGAAACGATTCAACATGTCCCGGAGCACATCGTTTACCGGGGCCTGGACATGTTTTCACTTTGTCATTATCGAGTATTGTGTGTAGATGGGTAAGAAAAAAATCTATTGAATCTATTTTGATTTCAGGCTATAATACAACAAAATGTTGAATAAGTCAAGGGGTATGAATACTTTCTAAAGGCACTGTATCTTTGTGTGACTCCAAGTTTACTTTGATATCAATATTTGCACATAAAGGTGTTTCCACCGCTATTTCTCCCATACTTCATTTCACCAACACAAAGAAATCCCACCATGTCGAACAAACAAATTGTCTGTCAACATTTCTGAAATTATACAAACATTTTCTGTTTCCATCAGCCTGGTCATGATTTTCTTTGTGTCACGTAATTTATCTGCATGAAATTGTTGGATGGAAACCTGGTGTGTGTCACAAAAATGCTCTCAATTTTATTTTGATCTTGTGAGTCTAGATATTGGAGCTGGGAGTTTTGAGGTCTGAGAAAACAGTATCTGTCATAAATAGTGTTACTACAGTATACTGTTAACACATACAGACATTTGAGAACGTGTGTGTGGATGTGTGCACATGAGCTCTTGCGTGTGCATGCAGAAAATGTGTGAAGGTTGCTGATTTGAAGGACACACCTTTCCTATGGTAAGTAGTCATTCTTAATAGGTTTTGGTTTGGTTGTGAAATATGGGTGTGCCAAACAGGTATGTGACATTATTGTCATCCCTTGGGAGAACTGCAGACTGATCTCAGTTCAGAGACAACCAAGACAGGACAAGGGGGCTAAATAAAGTCTTAGATGGATGAAAGTCCACCCAAACCATAAAACCTGCAAGACATTGAGTTTCCCTGTAGCCTCTAAGCACTGCTCACATGTTCATCATGTGGATTTAATGATGTTGTTAGGGGGATTTCTGAATGTACTGAAATCAAAGTTATCAAAGTTGTATATTTTTTTCTTTAACAAAATGACATATCATAACATATATCATAAGTTATACGTGAGTATAACTGGATTATAATCATTATATCAAAGGTAATGATTTCAATGGCCACTTTTGTTTGTATCATACTATGTGTTTTGACTTACCTAAAAAATTAATAAATTACCACACGTCTCTTATATATGCAGTTTAATCATTAATATTCACATCATAAAACATTTACGTTACTTATCTCTTGGCTTAGAATAAAAGGAGTATTAAAATGTATTTACTAAGCTCGTTCGTGTACTTAATTTTTCAATCCATTGCTCGTAACACTTTCATACCACTGAATAATGTAGTTAACAGAAGTTGTCCATAAACCATGAAGCCACGTAATTGTAAGGCTCGAACTAACCATGACCCCTTGAATGATAATTGATATGCACAAAATGTTTTTCTTCTACCTTGTGTAAGCTTAGCTGTCATGCCCAAATTGACACATTTTGTAAATGTACACATGTACATTACATGTTCATATAAGTGCACCACACAACAAACTAACACTAGTAATCTTGCAGAAAATAATATGTGATCATTGGGAATTCTTTTTTTTTTTTAAATCTGAGAATGCAGAAAAATCCAAATAGTTTCAGGACACTGATTTGTTATATCTACACCGTAGACAGTAGCAATAGGCCCATTGGCATATTGGAATCGGCAGAGAAATCACGTGCTAAATTTCCATCATGCTCTCTAATGCTCAAAGTTAATTTACATTTTTATTTGGGCAATATTCTGATTTCAATTAAAAAGAGGACAACATATCTGTTAGTTACATGTCATATTACTACCTCCAGGAGCCAGAAAAATCCTTATTCATGAGTTTTTGCCCTGAGCTAGATCTGCCTATCGCTTGCATTAACTCCAAAATATGTATTCTTCCTAATATCTATCCCAGGAGCGATCCAGGAGATAGAAAAGTAATAAATTAGAGGGAAATCTTGTTAGCAGGGATGAAGTTGGGTTTTAGGGGAGTGGAAAGTCATGCATGGTGTTTATGTTATTCTGTGAAAAATTATTCAGTGGTTTCCCTGAGATATTTGTAGAAAACAATTTCTTTGACATAGCTGGCACATATGAAGAAATATCAGATGCCCTCTTCACATGAGGCACATGTTTATAATTGATATAAAAAAATGATGTTCATATTTATTTTACTTAAGGACATCAGACATGCTGAATTCAATAAATATAACCTTTCTAATAGGCCTACTCTATGATGGATAATTAAGTCCTGGAAAACAGACCAAATGTCTACAGTCAAACAGCAGTTCTATGGTACTGTACGTTCTACTATTCACCACAGGAAAACGTGTAGATTTAGTGTTGTTTTAACAGCCTTGGTTGTTGGAATGGAGTGGTTCTTTGATTGAAATTCTTGCCATGGAGCTTGACATGAGTGTTTCCTCTCCAGTCTCCTATTATCAGCTGAGCCTGTGGTGCGCAACCTAATCCCTCTTCATCAAAGCAGTGTGGGCAGCAGTCACCAAGATGTGACCGTCAATTAATCACCCCCTACCCTCCTGACCAATCCCGGCCCTGCAAAGATGTGAGGCCTCATTGCTTTTAAACACTCAAACTGGGAGATCTGGTACAGATGTGAGACTGGCGCAGACTGGCTGGGGCAAAGGGCATCCTGTGGTCAGTGAAGTTGTCCCCAGTATGAATGGCAGCCAGCCCTGAGGAGAGGTCTCAGTGAGAGTGAGCACTAGCAGATTAACCGCTGAGCTGAGCTTTAACTGCTTCCTGTTCTCCGGTCCTGCCTCAAAGCATCCTGGAGGTGTAAGTATACAGTATATCTGACGCAATACGAGTTCACTCATCTAGTCCAGCACCACTGGCCACGGTAAAGTAGAGTATCACTAGTAGTAGTCTGTTACTAGTTTGTACTATAGTCAGCAGTGCCACAGCCAGAAGTCTTATTGGTGGTAGTAATTTTGTGCACTGACCATTACTTTCAAAACTACATTTGAGAGTATATGTTTTCATGATAGCTCATGCAGGCTACATTGCATGCCTGAAGAGTCAGAGCAGCTGGCAAGCTAATTTGCTCAGTTTCACTGTCTGGGTTTGTCTGCTCTCCAGCTAAGCTACTTTCTTAGAAACCCATTGTCTCATTAGACATCTTCTGAATATTAGATGAAGCAAATCCCCTGAAGCCTTCCAACACAAGACAGATAAAACATGAGTTCACACACCTTACGTTTTTTTTTTTTAAAGCAGGTAACCATCATTTCAAAGTACATTTTTCAGTCGACCAATGTGCTTTCAACTCTGTGCACTATACTTTTTACCATCTAGCTATATAATATTCCATGTAAATTTAAGCATCTGAAGTCCGGTAGCTTAGAGCACTGCAGAACAGAGGGCTGCGGAGTTCATAAATGAATAAGAATCTCCAAATGAGTTTGGTGACCCCCTAAACTTCATGATATTAATATAAGTAGACATCCTGCATGCTGCGGGCTACTGGAAAGCTGGAGAGGATTACTTAAGCTCTCAGACTTTCCGACAACTTTTATATAATGACTTTCAAGACACATTGTAGCTGCTTATTGATGGCGACAGGGAGCAATATGGAAGTAAATAAACCTTTACCGCCTTCACTTAACCCCTCGTAAAAAAACAAGGGAAATACTGGCAATGTGGCGTGTAACATCACCACTGGAAACAGAACCCCTGCCCTTGATTTAAGTAACCTAGTCATCTGTGACTGCCCTGTGAAGGGAGGTTATTGAATTATGGTGTGTTTGCATTCTCTCTATTTTCAATGAACTAGAGTGTTTGGCAGTGGCTGTATTTAATTTGATCTTAAGTCTATTGTTTGTGATTTGTGTTAAATGTTAATAGGCTTTTTGAGACACACTTGAGTGCAGGCTTTATTAATTACAGAGATGTGAATAACAAGTCCTACAGTATATGACTTAATATTAATTCTATGGTTGCATTTTTTTGCATAGCTATGCAGCATTTCTCTGGCATCCTATTTAGTCTGGAAGCAGTGTTTTCTCTGATGGGACGTTACTGTAAATCCTATGGGACCTCTTCCCTCACCTGCAGGGCACAATTACCGTAGACGGCGTATGGTACTTAGCCAAGTTGAATCCCTTGTAGAGTTGCTTCTTTCCTCAGCCTTGCTGTAGACATTGAATCTGTGCAGGATGTCTGGATATGCCTTTAAAGTTTCTGAAATGTAGTTTTCCTTCTATTAACAAAATAAGGTTTATTCACATGGCCTGTATGACAGTTCTTCCATTTGGTTGAGATTATAACACTTTTGTTACCTTTTTACCTGAAAACGCATAAAGAGTTCTCTGAGTTCTCATAATTACTTCCACTAACATAGGAGAATGGATATGAAGAGTGATGATATGCCAAGACAAGTGCACTTATCCACCCTTTATACTCTCATGAATCTTAATGCTAGTTATAAAAGTTGATATATAATATGATATATGTGGATATTTAGGTAGTTGGTACCATATTAACATGAACAGGCCTCAAGAAATAAAGAGAAGAAAATGACTGTTTGAATATGATCAAGCATAGAGAAATGCCAAGGGTGTATTCTTGGGGTTAGCCATTACAGTGAAGCAGCTGGCTCAGGTTAAGCAGACAGTTTTTTTTTTAGCAAATGGGGCAGTCTGATAAAGAAGACACACAAAGGTATTTAATGAGGATGAAAATGGCTTCTCCCACAAGGATGAACTTCCACTAATGAGTTCCCCCCTCAATCCTGAGAGAAGATTTTAAATGAATAATCCTGACCAGTTTTGACTTGATGGGGGGGATAGGATTAAGTCACATATTTGAGTTTTAACGTGCAGTGAGAAAGTGGCTGGGTGGAAATAGCCCAGAGGCTCCAAGTGTTGTCTGGTAGGAGCTCAGACAGTTTATGCAGCCACAGATGTCTGAGGGTTTGTAATATTCACTAATAAAGAGCTCTTTCCACAAAATGAACTAAACAGATTCATTAAATCTGAACACCTGACACGGTTTTCATTTTAAATTAAGAACTATGTTCCTACATTATAGTGTATGAAGGAACTAGCAATACAATGTATTGTAACATCAAATCATACTACTACTTAAGATATGTGTCAATAATGTAAGTTGTAGGTGCTCTATACAAAAATATATATATATATATATATATATATGGTCCTCAAGTATTTATTCTAAATCTGCAGGGTCACACTTCAGAAACAGTGAAAACATGTCCCTGGTCTACAGACCAGTAGATGGCAGACATGTCTTGTTGAAGCCACATGCAAAACAACAGTAAAGTATCTATTCGCTACTCCTATGACTGTGCTTCTCTAAACCAAGTTGTTCCAAATAACACATCTAAGGGCAAATATGTTTTTGTTCTGGGTTTGTTGGTTAATTGGACTAATATCATGCCACTGTCTCCCTTAGGTACTCTATTCTGTTAACTCTGGCATTTTACTATTGCATGTTCTTTCAATTGTAAAATGGAGCCACATAAAGCTAATTGAATATATTTTGATGCACCATTACATTTATGTACTGTGCATAACCCTGTAGTCCTTAGACTCTTAAACTGTAATGTGTTACCATGAAGAGCCAAGATGATCATCAACATCTATAGAAGAAGCATCAATGAGGCACATATAGTACATAGTTATACATGCAGTTCTTTCTGTGGAGGATGTTGACTAATGGTGGAGGATAGGATTTGGTACATTGAGCACATAATGACTAAAACAGTTTATGTTGTCTTCATTCAGAATTCTGAGCAAGGATGTGGTTTAACTGATGGGTCTTGTCCCCTCTGTCTTGACAATTTCTACTGTCAGGGAAGGTGACGGGATAAGAATCTGACGGTCGGGTTTGTGGAGGTAACCACGGCTATATTAGATCCTCATTGGACCATAAACGAAGCTGTCACACCCTGATGCGCTCTCCATGAATACAAAGTGCCAGGGGTGCCATACTTACAATGTTTAGCCTCCAGCACAGATATGAGGGAAATATTAGAGACAGTTTATTAGAGTGATGTTCAAACCTGACGTACTGTAACACTCCAAAACACTCATACAGGGTCCACAGCATGAGATGCAAGAGTTAGATTAAACTAAATAAAGCAGTCTCATGAATGTTTTCAAGCACCACTAAGCAATGTGCAATATACTGTATGAGAAAAAAGAAAGTTAATGTTATGGACTTAATAAATTCATAGTATTTAGATATTCTGTGTTGCTTGTTTGACATTTTAGCAGATGCTCTTATCCAGAGCAACTCGGGTTAAGTGCATTGCTTATGGGCGCATTGGCAGATTTTTCACTTAGACAGCTCAGGGATTTGAACCAGCAACCTTTCAGTTACTGGCCCAATGCTCTTAACCACTAAGCTACCTGCAACCCCTGTTGTGTTCCTATACCTTATTTATTTTCCTATGACACATTAGAGAAGCTGGCGAGGCAATGGCCACATCCTAAAAATTACAAAGCTCTCATAAATATTGCACATAAAATGGTACTCCAAAAAGTAATATTCTAACACAAGATACACCATTTGACTATAAAAACAAGCCATTCTAAATTTACAGTGAGGGAAAAAAGTATTTGATCCCCTGCTGATTTTGTACGTTTGCCCACTGACAAAGAAATGATCAGTCTATAATTTTAATGGTAGGTTTATTTGAACAGTGAGAGACAAAATAACAACAATCCAAAAATGCAAAAATCCAGAAAAATGCATGTCAAAAATGTTATAAAATGATTTGCATTTTAATGAGGGAAATAAGTATTTGAACCCTCTGCAAAACATGACTTAGTACTTGGTGGCAAATCCCTTGGCAATCAGAGAGGTCAGATGTTTATTGTTGTTGGCCACCAGGTTTGCACACATCTCAGGAGGGATTTTGTCCCACTCCTCGTTGCAGATCTTCTCCAAGTCATTAAGGTTTAAAGGCTGATGTTTGGCAAATCGAACCTTCAGCTCCCTCCACAGATTTTCTATGGGATTAAGGTCTGGAGACTGGCTAGGCCACTCCAGGACCTTAATGTGCTTCTTCTTGAGCCACTCCTTTGTTTCCTTGGGCCGTGTGTTTTGGGTCATTGTCACCCATCCACAACCTATTTTCAATGCCCTGGCTGAGGGAAGGAGGTTCTCACCCAATATTTGACGGTACATGGCCCCGTCCATTGTCCTTTTGATGCTGTGAAGTTGTCCAGTCCCCTTAGCAGAAAAACACCCCCAAAGCATAATGTTTCCACCTCCATATTTGACGGCGGGGATGGTGTTATTGGGGTCATAGGCAGCATTCCTCCTCTTCCAAACACGGCGAGTTGAGTTGATGCCAAAGAGCTCCATTTTGGTCTCATCTGACCACAACACTTTCACCCAGTTGTCCTCTGAATCATTCAGATGTTCATTGGCAAACTTCAGATTGACCGTTCTTTTGTGTTTCTTCCATTTGCGAATAATCGCACACCCAACTGTTGTCCCCTTCTCACCAAGCTGCTTGGCGATGGTCTTGTCGCCCATTCCAGCCTTGTGTAGGTCTACAATCTTGTCCCTGACATCCTTGGAGAGCTCTCTGGTCTTGGCCATGGTGGAGAGTTTGGAATCTGATTGATTGCTTCTGTGGACAGGTGTCTTTTATACAGATAACAAGCTGAGTTTAGGAGCACTCCCTTTAAGAGTGTGCTCCTAACCTCAGCTCGTTACCTGTATAAAAGACACCTGGGAACCAGAATTCTTTCTGATTGAGAGGGGGTCAAAATACTTATTTCCCTCATTAAAATGCAAATCAACTTATAACATTTTTGACATGCGTTTTTCTGGATTTTTGTTGTTGTTATTCTGTCTCTCACTGTTCAAATAAACCTACCATTAAAATTATAGACTGATCAGTTCTTTGTCAGCGGGCAAACGTACAAAATCAGCAGGGGATCAAATGCTTTTTTCCTTCACTGTAGACTTTTGACCTCCACACATGGAAAAATACGTTTCCATTTAATTTTATGAACTTTTGCCCACCTCAAGTAACATCTTTAAATCACAGACGTCGAAGAGAAGCAAAAATGAAAGTGGCAGAAGGACTCCTTCTACACTGAACAAATTATAAATGGAACATGTAAAGTGTTGGTCCCATGTTCCATGAGGTGAAATAAAAGATCCCAGAAGTTTTCCACATTCACAAAAAGCGTACTTCTCTCAAATTGGGGAGGCAGGGTAGCCTAGTGGTTAGAGCGTTAGACTAGTAACCGGAAGGTTGCCAGTACACAATTATTATTTCAATTAAAAATCATTATTTATGACCTTGTCAACATCTTGACTATATTTCCTATTAATTTTGCAACTCATTTCATGTATGTTTTCATGGAAAACAAAGTTTTGAACGGTAGTATACTTTGATTTGTTTAACACTTTTTTGGTTTCTACATTATTCCATATGTGTTATTTCATAGTTGTGATGTCTTCACTATTAATCTACAATGTTGAAAATATAAAAAATAAAGAAAAACCCTGGAACGACTAGGTGTGTCCAAACTTTTGACTGGTGCTGTATCTGTGACCAACCATAGATTAGGGCCTAATTAATATTTCTGAATTGATTGATTTCCTTATTTGAACTGTAACTCAGTAAAACAAAATGACATTGTTACATATTGCATTTATATTTTTGTTCAGTGTAATGTACAGGGATCCCCCCCTGATAGACGGGCTATATTCATCCAGGGACATAAATACGAGGGAAGTTTTATCTAAGTTGGTAGAGGATCTAACATTGTTAGTCATTGTTCCCAAACTTAACCTTAGCAACCCTACCAAATACTCAAATACTCTCTGAGTAGTTGATTACAACTATGTGTAGCGTATTGTAGCTTCCCTCTGACAGTTGAGACAGTGAGATGGAGATCTGGGGTGTTTGTTTTCCCATATAGTTCAGAGAGATTGTCCTGTTTACTCTGTGCTGCTGGGAGGCAACTGACCCCTGACGTCACAAATAAATCTGGAACCCCATAAATGCTGGGTTGGGAATCTGAATAACAATCTCCTATTCTTGTCCATCTACTAGTTAGGGCTAGAACTGTGCTTGAAGTACTGATTGTGTGCATTTCCAACTCTGGAAAGTCAGTGTTGTAATTCACAATACACTCGAGCATTCACTGGTTTGCTTGTTGATGATAATGTTGAACAGATATGTGACTTCTAGTGACTCCCAAACCCGCATGCGGGAGCGTAATCATCGCCTGAAACTAATTAGCATAACGCAACGGACATAAATATCCCTAGAAAATATTCCTATTCATGAAAATCACAAATGAAATATATTGAGACACAGCTTAGCCTTTTGTTAATCACCCTGTCATCTCAGATTTTCAAAATATGCTTTACAGCCAATGCTAGACAAGCATTTGTGTAAGTTTATCGATAGCCTAGCATAGCATTATGCCTTGCTAGCAGCAGGCAACCTTGTCACGGAAATCAGAAAAGCAATCAAATTAAATCGTTTACCTTGGATGAACTTCAGATGTTTTCACTCACGAGACTCCCAGGTAGATAGCCAAAGTTCATTTTTTCCCAAAATATTATTTTTGTAGGTGAAACAGCTCCGTTTGTTCTTCACATTTGGCTGAGAAATCGCCCGGAAATTGCGGTCACCACAACGCTGAAAAATATTCAAAATTAGCTCCATAATATCGACAGAAACATGGCAAACGTTGTTTAGAATCCATCCTCAAGGTGTTTTTCTAATATCTATTCGATAATATACCCGTCGGGACACTTAATGGCTACCTCTGTATTTTACGTGAGAATTTCTCTCGGAGCCACCATGTGACCACTTACGCAATGTGGCCGCCTACGGCTATTCTTCAACAGAAATGCGTAAAACTACGTCACAATGCTGTAGACACCTTGGGGAATACGTAGAAAGCGTAAGCTCGTTGATGGTACATTCACAGCCAAATAGGGAGTCATTGGAACGCAGCGCTTTCAAAACCTGGGGCACTTCCGGATTGGATTTTTCTCAGGCTTTTGCCTGCAACATCAGTTCTGTTATACTCACAGACAATATCTTTACAGTTTTGGAAACGTTAGAGTGTTTTCTATCCAAAGCTGTCAATTATATGCATATTCTAGCATCTTTTCCTGACAAAATATCCCGTTTAAAACGGGAACGTTTTTTTCCCAAAAATGAAAATACTGCCCCCTAGCACCAAGAGGTTGAATCAAACATTGTGTTTTGATATATGAATAACTAAATGTGAATATGAGCATTATCAAATGATTTTATTCAAACTTGTCTTTATAAAATAGAAAAATACATGTGAAACAGAAACCCATTGGGTTTAGATTGACTAATTATGGAATAGCAATGCGCTATTCTCAGACTAACATAAAGGTAACTGCCAAAAATAATGGAAACACTTGTGAAATTAGGGATACAAACTATATTGAGAGCAGGTGCTTCCACACAGGTGTGGGCAGTGAGTTAATTACGCAATTAACATCCTATCATGCTACGGGTCATGTATAAAATGCTGAGCTGGCCATTATTTTGGCTACCATAGCTATGCCCCATAGGATGACAATGCACCCAGCCACAGGGCATGAGTGGTCACTGAATCGTTTGAGCATGAAAACACATGCCATGGCCATCTCAGTCCAATTGAAAACTTATGGGAGATTCTGGAGCAGCACCTGAGACAGCGTTTTCCACCAATGTATGGAATGTATTGTGGAAGAATGGTGTCGCATCCCTCCAACAGAGTTCCAGACACTTGTAGAATTTAAGCTGCTTTATTTTGGCAGTTACCTCCCATTGGGCACAGATGTGAATTCCACGTTGGTTCAGCGTTATTTCATTGAAATGACATGGAAACAATGTTGATTCAACCAGTGTGTGTGTGTGTGTAGTGGGCTGTACACTGTAGAGTCATTGACCCCCGAACACACACAATTAATTTTTTTATTGAGGGACAAAAGACTAAAACACCACAATCTGCTCCAAGTTCTTTTTAATTTTTGAAAGTCTTCCCACACAGAGGCATTATCACATAGAGATGTAAGCCAGGTTTGAAATGTTTATACTTTAGTCAAATATTATCTGTAGTGCGGGCAATTTGCAGTCCACAAATTATTTATAGCTATGTTCCCCCCCCCCGACCATCCACTCCAGAAAAATTGTCCTGCGGTTGAATCTAGTTGATGAGCCCTGTGGTACAGTACCAGGTTTGTGTTCTCACTTTGCAAATGTATACATTTCAACAGGTAAAAGGGTAAGTAGCAACATGACTCGCATACAAAGGCTGTATCTGATAAACATTCACAGCACTGCATGATCCAAGATTCTCCTTAGGCACTATTCAAAACCAACAATGTAAACTCAACATCGTAAAAGTCTGAATTAAGACAATATGTTTTGAGAAAGAACAACTCCAAGGTCAAAATATCCACCTAGAATTAAAATAAGCTATAAAAGGTATAAAATACATATAATAGAGTATCATGTGCTTTTTTAAAAATAAGGCACATACTTATGTACTTCGGAACTATCAACACATTACAGTTTCTGCTCAGACATGTTCAACTTTAGTTACAATGTATTGAATTTCAAAAGGAATGCTTACTAGGCCCATATTATACTCCATGGAATGTGTCCGAATGCATCAGCAAATGAGTCACAACATACGGAATTAATTCATTTTACACTTCAACATCACAACCTGATTCAATAGCTCTCAAAGTGCTTTACATTATATACAGTAGGTAACACCTCAGCTGGTATTAAACTGCACCCACCTGTTACAATAATGTGTGTGCAGTCATTCCCATTCTAATGACGGTCATGTAAAGAGTATGCTACATTTCTCAACACAGCCTACTACGTACTACTACGTATACTGTCCATCTGCTATGAAATCAAAAGTTGAATTAGTTCAAGACTTATTCACTCTATATCCACAGTGAGCCTGTTAGACCCTTTACGCCACAAGAGAAAATAATGTGCAGCATTGCAATTTGAAGGATTCACTTTTGTTCTTTAAAAGACGATGCAGAGGCTCAACATTTAGCCTAGCTATGGACTAGGTGGGAATCGACCGGTTATGAATGAAGACAGTTGTTAGAAAGCAGAAAAAGTTACATTTAGAGCACTTCTTGGAATGAGTAAAACATTTTGTTACCAATGTGAGACAACATTTGAGAACTCACCTCAGAGTAAGGCAAGCAAAGGCTGGTCCACCAAGCGGTCTCTCCAACTCCTCGGACTGAATGTAAGATGGGCTGTGCAGTTCAAACTGTTCCTCAGACACCACATCCGCATAGTTAGCAGGGGCATGGGATTAACGCTAAGTTGAACAACATGTCAGAATCAACTTTGTATCTACTCAAAACTGTTGGTGAAAGCTTCAACAGAGCTTTGACAATCCAGAAAGACATGAAGTAGGACCAAGGCAATGAATGGGAGTTTATACATGACCCCTTTTAAACCCTGTTCAGAAAAAGCTTTTTCATAGTCTTAATAAGTAGAGCAAGTGATCAGAATCGAAGGATAATGTTGCAGTGAGTGTATATGAGAGAATTTTTATGAGGCTTTGCCTGACCTTCAGGCACTTCAGGATGTGCCAGTGTGAGCCAGCTCATATCCATGCTGAAGTTGCTGCTCACACTGGAGCTACTGATGTCACACTGGAGCACCACATTCAGTTTCTTAGCACCAGGTATTTGTACAATTACCTGCACATAGGAAAAGAAATAAGCAGGAATAAGTTGTCCCATCTGAATGCTGACTTAGTTGAACATTTTGTCACACCCTGACCATAGTTTGCTTTGTATGTTTCTATGTTTTGGTTGGTCAGGGTGTGATCTGAGTGGGCATTCTATGTTGGATGTCTTGTTTGTCTATTTCTATGTCTGGCCTGATATGGTTCTCAATCAGAGGCAGGTGTTAGTCATTGTCTCTGATTGGGAACCATATTTAGGTAGCCTGGGTTTCACTGTGTGTTTGTGGGTGATTGTTCCTGTCTCTGTGTTTTGCACCAGATAAGGCTGTTTTTGGTTTTCCACGTTTATTGTTTTTGTTAGTTTATTCATGTCTAGTGTCTTTATTAAAAAACATGAATAACCACCACGCTGCGTTTTGGTCCGCCTCTCCTTCACCTAAAGAAAACTGTTACACATTTATTATTTTGCTCTTACTTAGCATACAGACATCAATATTTACAAGGGAAAAACCATGCAGATGGTATAACATAATATGATCTACAATGGCATTTATACCAGACTTAAACAATATAATAGATTAGAGTAACAAAGCATCCATAAAAAGGGCACCCAATGAGTATTCCACTGATCACTGAAGAGTTGAAAATTGAGGCATAGACAGGTGGGATCTTCAGTGTTTATCCATTCCAGATGTGCAGACTGATGGAATGTGGTTACCCCTCACTCTGTTTTGTGTCTGTATTTGGTAGATGGCTGCTTTGAGCACGATGAGTCAAGAATAGCTATTCTCAATCACAGCATAGATTGGGATGGACTCTCCTAGAAGGAAGACGAGAGAAAAATAATAATCCTGAGGACATTGCACTATAATAAAAAAGACTGAATAAATCTTGATCCATGATGAAAAACTAACTTTTGAGACATTCGGACTGTTACTGTAGCCACTTCTGTCCAAAATTCACATTCAGAGAGATAGGGCCTAAGGTGAAAAACCAACAGCAATCTTCACATTTCTTTGCAGTCAGAGGACTGAGGACCAAAAATGATACATTCACTGGCTCAAAGATGAAACTATATTTTACATAATGTACTTAATTATCGAATGGCACTCATTCATTCAGGGAAAAAGCTAAATCATCAAGTTGTGCTGAAAAAGAAAAGTCTACAATGGAAAGTCTCCATTAACTGATGAAGTTATTAGTACACTAGCCAGACAGTGTAATATTGAGGCAAATCAAGATTGGATTTCATCATTTCCTATTCAGTCAGAAAAGTTAACTCACTTTTGAGTAGGGTTGCAAACTTCCGGGAACTTCAATAAATTCCCTAGTTTTCCTGAAATCCCATTTGGAGGTTTTCCGGAAATACAGAAACCTTCAAAGAGGATTTCTGGAAATCCTGGGAATTTATTGAAAGTTACCAGAATTTTTTAACCCTATTTTTTGAGGGAGCTAAACTTGAAAGGGGAACTCATGACGCCCTCCATCAGGACTGATTCATTTCTAACCATCTGAAACAAAATAACACGATTTCATCAAAAAGTATAGCACTTGCCAAGACCAGAGTGGGCACATTTACTATATAACGCAACAGTTTTTGTGACAAAACCATCAGTAGTGTTGAAAAAGTGATGGAAACCCATTTAACTTGTATTTTTCATTCGGTACGTGGGAAATTAACTGCAAACGTTATCTTTATGTGCAATACATCATCATGCACAGATTTTTATCTGTAATAAATCAGTTTGATGGAAAAACATGCGCCTATTATTTTATGCAGATTTTAGAATATTCACATGAAAATCTGTTGCAAATTCGATAGAAACCTAGCTATTGATCTTTAAGTTGGAAAGTCAGAGCTCTAGAAAGATGCCCGAGCTTCTGACAATTCTAAGTTGGATGACCGATCAAAACCATTTTTCCCATCCCGAGCTAGCTGTTCCTCTCTCCCAAGAATAAATGTTTCCATATAAAGATGATGTAGGGACCGATCAAAACAATTTTTCCCATCCGGAGCTAGCTGTTCCCCCAGAGTTCCAATTTGTCTAGAACCCACTGAAGTCGAAAGTTGGATCTTTCTGAGTTCCGAAGTGTTTTGAACACAGCATAAGTCTAACCTAGCTACGGACAGAAGTGACACCGGGCTGCCTCTGGGGGCATGAGCCAGCTGCCCTGTTTTGGCCTACGGTGAAGTCGGCTCAAAACAAAAGTTATGAAGGCTATTTAAGCACATGGAGTAATGAGTAGGATTCTGTTTTCACATGAAAAAGTTATTGTTTTTGATAAAAAATGAAAACTAGCTTAAATTCTAACATATATTTTATGGAAAGAGATGTTTCTGAACGATGCATCATGCTGCTTGGTTGACAACATGACCGAACTACGCATATTACTGTTCCATTTGAGAAGGGCATTAGCTTCCTCCCCCACTGCTTTAACCTGTTCACGCCACGGGCCATATCCAGGTGCACTTAATCGAAGTCCCTCTCTCCCAAGAATAAATGTTTCCATATAAAGATGATGGAGGGAGGGTGAAACAATTCCTTTATGTTGTACAATGACTGCATGGATGTTCTAAATATATGTGCATTGTAGCCTTGTGCCAATGAAGCCTATGCCTATTTTATGTTACTATAAAAGTAAATATAGACCTAAATATGCACTATATTAACTCCATAGGTTCCTGATGGATAAAATCTATAATCAATCTATAATTATTATTATTTAAAGTGCTATTACGTTAATACAGTACTAGCATATTACATTAATATATTATGAAGTTTGTGGATGATAAAATTAAACAGGGGCCCAACTTTCCCTGGGGACGGGGGGGACATGTTACCCCCTCATTCTGAAATTGCATTTTTGTCCTACCCAGTTTTATAATTAGAATATGATACAAAACAGGTCAACGGTGTGCTTTAGGACCATGCAGACGCCTCCGAGCGGTCAGAGTGTCTGAAGTGTTTATCCTACTAGATAAAATAAAACATAATGTTAATCCCACTTCCATAATGTTAATCCCACTTCTAAAACGCAACTAAAGTTTCGCCCCTGGAATGAAACATTCTTTGTTTTTGTTACAACTATAAAGGTATTGTCTAAAGTTATCTAGGAATCAGGCTAAGAAGCCTTGAAATGAAAAAAAGTCACATTTACTTGTGAGCCGAGGACATTTATAGCATATTCTATTGGAGTATAATTACAAAATAGTAGCCATATGTAATTCTATCACTACTATGCTATGTGCCATTCTGTCTGTAAGCTAGTGCAATCTCTATTCACTGTTCTTGTATGGCCAATGCATTGAATCTGAAAATTCTTAAATGCATAATTGAAAGGTAGGGATGCTTGGATAAAAACCCACTGCAAGGCAAAGAAGAAAGTGGATTTAAAATAGTGTGATATAGTGCATGGTACTGTATGATGAGGTTATTCGGCATGGGTGAAATAATCTCAGTTACATGCACCAACTGTATGGAAATGTACAAGTTAGCAGATTAACCGTGTGTGTGTGTGTGTGTGTGTGTGTGTGTGTGTGTGTGTGTGTGTGTATGTGTGTGCTTGTTTAACTATACTATAAATGATCAAAAATGTGACGAACTGGGGACATTTTGTTAGTCCCTACAAGGTCAAATTCTATTTCTGGGGAGTTTAGGGTTAAGGTTAGAATTAGTGTTAGGGTTAGGAGCTAAGGTTGTGGTTAATATTGAGGTTAGGGTAAGGTTAAGGGTTAGGGTTAGATTAGTGGTTAGGACATTTTTGAATTTGAATGGGATTGAATTATGTGTCCCCACAAGGTTAGTTATATGAGAGTGTTTGTATGTGTGGCACACAGACTGCTGGATGCTGCAAACTCCCATGTGTGCTAATAGATTCAAGATGACATGCTCTCCGCTTCTGTGCTGAATGTTCACTGAACTTTCTGGCACAAAGGCTGCCTCTAAAGTGGGTTCAACCAGAGGTTCATATAAACAAACAGCAGAAAATGGAGAGCCAGGGATTAATGAGCCTAAATGTTGGAATGACTGACAAATCCCTCATTGCCATTAGCCTCTGGCCTCCACCTATGCCACTTCCAAAAAATACAAGGACTATACAATGTTTTGTTCGTGACATTCTTATTTAAGCAATAAGGCATGAGGGGGTGCGGTATATGGCCAATATACCACGGCTAAGGGTTGTTCTTAAGCACGATGTGACGCTGAGTGCCTGTATTCAGCCCTTAGCCGTGGTATGTTGATCATATACCACAAACCCCTGACGTGCCTCATTGCTGTTATAAACTGGTTACCAATGTAATTAGAACAGTAAAAATAAATGTTTTGTCTTACCCGTGATATACGGTCTGATATACCAAGGCTTTCAGCCGATCAGCATCAGGTGCCAAACTACCTGGTTTATTATAAATGTTAGCTGTTGGGGGCCAAACATACCCCCTGCTTTGCTGTACAGATGTAGCTGTATTGTGTGTGGAGAAACTCCACTCTGCCTTTTGTGTACTGTAGAATGTTTGTACACATTCAATGCAGACTAGAGTGTTGAGTGGTATAGTAAGCTGCCAATGAACACCCTACAAGTTTGAGATGACCATAACAAAATGCCAATAGTCAAGGTGGCATATTTTGTCTGAATTTATTTCTCTTTCTTAAAAAAAATCACAATATGGTCACAAATAAGAACTGCACATGCATAGCATCACAGAGAATATTTCTCTAAAGTGTTCTGACTAAAATACTGTAGATGTAATGTACTGCAGATGAACTGTAGTTGTACTGTACTTAAACAATGAATTACAAGCAACATCTCTTATACTGCGGTTTAATTCAATTATATACACTGCTCTCTGGTGGTAGTTGTGTTGTATTGCCCAGTAGATCAGCCTAGAAAGGCTTTGGGGTTTGGTATTTATTTCACTGCTGCATATGCACCATGAAACTATGGTAGGATGGCAATCAAGGTGATATTAGCTGAAACTGATGTCTGAGGGTTACATGTCATAGGGTTACATGTCTGAAAGTTACATGTCTGAAGGTTACATGTCCGAAGGTTACATGTCTGAGGGTTACATGCCTGAAGGTTGCATGCCTAAAGGTTGCATGCCTGAAGGTTGCATGCCTGAAGGTTGCATGCCTGAAGGTTGCATGCCTGAAGGTTGCATGCCTGAAGGTTGCATGCCTGAAGGTTGCATGCCTGAAGGTTGCATGCCTGTAGGTTACATGTCTGAAGGTTACATGTCTGAAGGTTACATGTCTGAAGGTTACATGTCTGAGGGTTACATGTCTGAGGGTTACATGTCTGAGGGTTACATGTCTGAGGGTTACATGTCTGAGGGTTACATGACATAGGGTTACATGACACAGGGTTACATGTCTGAGGGTTACATGTCTGAAGGTTACATGTCTGAAGGTTACATGTCTGAAGGTTACATGTCTGAGGGTTACATGTCTGAGGGTTACATGTCTGAAGGTTACATGTCTGAGGGTTACATGTCTGAGTGTTACATGTCTGAGTGTTACATGTCTGAGTGTTACATGTCTGAGGGTTACATGTCTGAGGGTTACATGTCTGAGGGTTACATGTCTGAGGGTTACATGTCTGAAGGTTACATGTCTGAAAGTTACATGTCTGAGGGTTACATGTTTTAGGGTTACATGTCTTAGGGTTACATGTCATAGGGTTACATGTCTGAAGGTTGCATGCCTGAAGGTTGCATGCCTGAAGTTTGCATGCCTGAAGGTTAGATGTCTGAGGGTTACATGTCTGAAGGTTACATGTCTGAGGGTTACATGTCTGAGGGTTACATGACATAGGGTTACATGACACAGGGTTACATGTTTGAGGGTTACATGTCTGAGGGTTACATGTCTGAAGGTTACATGTCTGAAAGTTACATGTCTGAGGGTTACATGTTTTAGGGTTACATGTCTTAGGGTTACATGTCTGAAGGTTGCATGCCTGAAGGTTGCATGCCTGAAGTTTGCATGCCTGAAGGTTAGATGTCTGAGGGTTACATGTCTGAAGGTTACATGTCTGAAGTTTAGCATGTAGGGCTATGAGTAGAGTGCCTACTTACAATTTTCTTGCAAGTTAATTTAATATTAATGATTTGCTTTAATGTGCTTACCAGATTTTTTAACTGGTAGATATTGTGCAATTTCTTATTATAAATAATATAGCCTAACAAGGAAAGAGTTCAATCAAGGATGAGAGTTGTCTCTGCTGGGATGCTGAAATTTATCACTGCCAGAACCAATGTGCAAATTTGGTGATGTTGGCGGTGCATTGTTAATAGTGATTGTCATCTAATTAAATCGTGGCTCATCACAAGAGATGCATTTTATGCTGAGATAAGCATTGGGAGTCTACTGAAGCGTTCCTATGATCAATAAAGATGTTCCCATCTGGATTACGAATTGTCTGAGGGTTACATAGGGCAGTGGAATTAATTAGGAAGTCGTTCTAATATCCCCCACTTAAACTTTCTTACTGGGGGGCGGAGGGAGGGGAGTGGGCACTGAGCCGGTTTGTTATCAGCTCCCAGTTTACTTTCATGGTAATACTGCTATGGAAGCCCTGTGTGCTACAGAAAATTGAAAGTAAAATCTCAAACATGTTAAAAGCTGTCAATATTTTTTTAGCTGGTGCAGGTATTCAAGCTTAGAAGTTCCATCTAGAGAATGATACTGTCATGGATTTCAAAAGAGGACATTTTTCATTCAAAAGAGAGATCAAATAACAGTGACCACAAAACCACGAGTTAAATTGTCATTACACACCTATCTTCCTGACATGTTTTTTCTCCCCTCTGCTTTGAAAGTGATTGATTTCAGGTTGTTTCTATGACCCCTCTTTTCACCATAGCCTTTTCAAAACATGACCATTAACCTGCAGTGAATAAGACCTTTTATCTCCCTGTAGAGAGAGACCCGGCAGGTTGATGTTTCTTCCGGTTGTATTATTGTGAGGTATATTTCAATCAGCGGGTCATATACATGTCAATATAATTATGCTTTTGTAAGTAAACAAACCAAACATGGTTTACTCTACTGTATCAAAAGTTCAGCGTGCCACTGCCAAGCAGTCTGCACAAGACCTCACCAGGCTAAAGGTACAGTAGAATACACACAGCTTTAAACATTCATTATGCAACATATCTAAACTGTGCAGTGTATAGCTACATCAGTGACATTTCAAGAGAGAAATCATATATGTATTGCTAAAACCCTTCCACAGAAAGTTTTAGAGAAGAAACAGTGCATTTGTTCATGAAACAAAATAATTGTTGATGTGCAAAAAACGTTTTGCATCAAGGACAAACCATGAACAGCACAATTTAGATTGACAACCGAATCCGAAAATGAGTGAGACAGTGCCCCCTTGACACCACCCTAGTATCCTGGGTTCCCGAGTACCCCAAGCCCCCTGAGCCAAGCACTGAGGAGCCCATGCATCTGGGACGCACACGTCTGAGCCCACTGGAACGCGACAGGCACATGCACGAAGGCTGCTGCCTCCACATGTGGAGGTCTCGGCCATTTCTGGTCTACATGCCCAGAACTGGCGGGAAACGCCGAGGCTCGCCAGGACAAGGGGAGACCGTGATGAGCTGTGCAGTGACCCCCAGGCTACCCAGTTACTGCCTGTGACTACCCGCGATCCTCCACTGGGACAACTGTCAGCACCAAATTTCAAACCATTGTGGACTCCAGGACCACGTATAATTTCATAGATCAGGACCTCGCCAGAGAATTACAAATGCCCGTCCCTCTGCAGATTCAAGACCTCGATGGAAGCCCCATCGGCTCCGGCCAGGTGGAATATTAGACCAAGCCCATTCAAGTGTGAACCACTCAAACTCTTAGCTTTTTTCTGATCACTGCTCCTGAGAACACCTTTATCCTAGGGTGCACCTGGTGAGCGCAACAACCCCACTATTCTCCTAGTCCATGGGACACCTACTAGACTGGGGAACGAACTTCCAGACTAAATGCCTAAGATCCCCACAAAGAGCCTCACCGTGTCCCCCTGCACCCATTGAAGCTCAAGAATTCTCTGCTCTCCCTCCACAAATACTTCGATCTCCCGGGAGCATTCAGTAAGAAGCAAGCCACCACCCGGCCACTTCGTTGCCCATATGACTGTGCCATAGAGCCCCTGCCCGACTCCACCCCTCCCCGGGGCCATCTTTACTCCCCCTCGGCCCCTGAAGCAGCAGCCATGGACGACTACATCTGGGAGTCGCTGGATGCAGGATTAATTTCTTCTTCAACCTCTCCAGTCGGCACAGGCTTCTTCTTATTGGGAAAGAAGGATGGGGGTCTGCATCCTTGCATCGACTACAGAAGGCTGAGGATTACGGTCAAGAACCGTTACCCCCTACCTCTGATGTCCACTGCCTTGGAGCTGGCCTAAGGGGGCCGACTCGTCACCGAACTGCACCTCTGAAATGCTTACAATCTGGTGAGAATCAGGGAGGGAGATGAATGGAAAACTGTCTTTAACACCCCAAGTGGCCCCTATGAATATCTAGTCATACCATTTGGATTATTGAACCCACCGGCAGTCTACCAAGCATTTGCCAATGACACGCTTAAGGACATGTTAAATCGTTTCGTCTTTGTTTACCTCAATGACATCCTGACTTTCTCCAAGAACCTTCCAGAACACATCCTGCACATCCACCAAGTCCTGAAATGCCTCCCGCAGAGTCAGCTATACATCAAAATAGAGAAGTGTGAGTTTCACATATCCCAAGTCTCCTTTCTGGGCCACATTATCTCTAACACAGATCCACAGATGACGCAATCTCAATCGCATTCCACACTGCCCTTTCTCACCTGGACAAAAGGAACACCTATGTGAGAACGCTGTTCACTGACTATAGCTCAGCATTCAACACTATAGTGCCCACGAAGCTCATCACCAAGCTAAGGACTCTGGGACTAAACACATCCCTCTGCAACTGGATCCTGAACTTCCTGACGGGCAACAACTTCTTTGCCACGCTGATCCTTAACACTGGGGCTCCTCAGGGGTGTGTTCTTCCTGTATTCCCTGTTCACCCACAACTGTGTGGCCAAACACGATTCCAACACCATCACTAAGTTTGTTGACGACAAAACAGTGGTAGGCCTGATCACCAGAAATAATGAGACCGCCTATAGGGAGGAGGTCAGAGAACAGGCAGTGTGGTGCCAGGACAACAACCTCTCCCTCAATGTGAGCAAGACAAAGGAGCTGATCGTGGACTACAGGAAAGAGTTTCAAGTTCCTTGGTGTCCACATCACTAACAAACTATCATGGTCCAAACATACCAAGACAGTCGTGAAGAGGGCACAACAAAACCTTTTCCCCCTCATGAGACTGAAAATATTTGCCATGGGTCCCCAGATCCTGAAAAGGTTCTACAGCTGCACCATCAATAGCATCCTGACCGGTTGCATGTGTCAGAGGAAAGCACAGAAAATTGTCAGAGACTCCAGTTATAGACTGTTTTCTCTGTGACCGTTCGGCAAGCGGTACCGGAGGGCCAAGTCTAGGACCAAAAGACTCCTCGACAGTTTCTAGCCCCAAGCCATTAGACTGCTGAAAAATTCATAAAAATCATCACGGACAATTTACATTGACCCCCCCTTGTAAGTAAGCGTTTCACGGTAAAGTCTACACTTGTTGTATTCAGTGCATGTGGCAAATACTCTAGTAACCTGTCACATTAATGTGAGTCCATTTTTACAAGACTGAAGGGCATACCTCTGTCATGAAATAATACATGTCCATTCGTGGAGGTAACATGATGTACTGCCTTGAAACCACACATTGATGTAAAAAAAGTATGATGCTTACCACAGTATCACAATAAGTAATGATTTAGTCTAAATGTAAGTACAGTATGCCTACTGTATACACACACATACTGTACACACTCATGCACACTCACACATTGCATTGATAAAGCGTGCAGCACAATTTGAGCAAAATGTAGCAGCTGAAAATGTTCTTCCCCCAGTCATGTGACTGGACCCTGAGGACCCTCTCCAGAGCCATTCCTGCTTCAGTGGGGTGAGTGTGCAGGGTGAGAGTTGAGGGTGAGCTGAGGGGCTAGGCTCAGGCCACCTAACTGGGAGTCAAATCCGAGGCGCTCAGTTGGCACCTCATGCGTGACTGGCCCCTGACCCTGAGGGTGAGACCCGTATCTGGGTCACGTCAGTCCTGTAACCTTACAACATGTCCTGTAACACTTACAACATGATGGGAGCCTGACAGTATACTGTTCCTTTATTATCAAGCATTACATTCTCCTTCAAATAGGTTCACTGTAGAGCCACTGCAGAGAGCTAATGCTGAATTTGTCAAGGTGATTTTAATATGAGGAATGATTATTTATGTATCCTCTGTAGTATATATACAATATAGTTTTGGGCAAAGCAATCTGGCTTTTAACCCAAATATTACAGTAGCTGTTGCTTCATTTCCAATCACAAATGATTTTTCTTTACTAGTTTTAGAAATTAAGAATATGGACTGGACAGCTTGCCATACATTGGAAAATGTGTCCCCGACTCAAGTAGTCTGACCTTAGAGATGCTATTTTTAGTCCTTGTTTTCTTGGTTGAATCAGGAGTTTTCATTCCATCCCTTCCAGTCAAGCGTGCTTGGAACATCATGTTGCTTTTTGAGGACCATAAAAACCTTTTTGTTTGAAGCATTTTCAGTTTTTTTTTTACAGTGTGCTCACGTCCTTGATGCAAAACTCCTTTTACTCTGGCTCAAAACATGAATTCCTCTTGTAATGATACAGTATTTGAGCCTCACACTCATCAGAGTTGACATCTGATGTCTGGGGGGTGCAGACATGATGTGGTGGTGGAGGGAGACTGAGAGCGCAACACCTGCTTCCCTCCTTCCCTCCACACTGCCTGGTCACTGCTCCCTGAGCTAATGTCCCCACTCCCAATCCCCCTCTCACTTCTCTGCTCTCATGCTGGCCTCCATCCTCCCTCTCTCCATCCAGACTGACCCAGAACTCACTACACCTCCTTCAGGCCCAACTGAACCTTGGTTGATCTGTTCCTTCCCACACCTCTTTAGGATATACAGTGCCTTGCGAAAGTATTTGGCCCGCCCCCTTGAACTTTGCAACCTTTTGCCACATTTCAGGCTTCAAACATAAAGATATAAAACTGTATTTTTTTGTGAAGATTCAACAACAAGTGGGACACAATCATGAAGTGTAACGACATTTATTGTATATTTCGAACTTTTTTAACAAAACAAAAACTGAAAAATTGGGCGTGCAAAATTATTCAGCCCCCTTAAGTTAATACTTTATAGCGCCACCTTTTGCTGCGATTACAGCTGTAAGTCGCTTGGGGTATGTCTCTATCAGTTTTGCACATCGAGAGACTGAAATGTTTTCCCATTCCTCCTTGCAAAACAGCTCGAGCTCAGTGAGGTTGGATGGAGAGCATTTGTGAACAGCAGTTTTCAGTTCTTTCCACAGATTCTCGATTGGATTCAAGTCTGGACTTTGACTTGGCCATTCTAACACCTGGATATGTTTATTTTTGAACCATTCCATTGTAGATTTTGCTTTATGTTTTGGATCATTGTCTTGTTGGAAGACAAATCTCCGTCCCAGTCTCAGGTCTTTTGCAGACTCCATCAGGTTTTCTTCTAGAATGGTCCTGTATTTGGCTCCATCCATCTTCCCATCAATTTTAAACATCTTCCCTGTCCCTGCTGAAGAAAAGCAGGCCCAAACCATGATGCTGCCACCACTATGTTTGACAGTGGGGATGGTGTGTTCAGGGTGATGAGCTGTGTTGCTTTTACGCCAAACATAACGTTTTGCATTGTTGCCAAAAAGTTCAACTTTGGTTTCATCTGACTAGAGCACCTTCTTCCACATGTTTGGTGTGTCTCCCAGGTGGCTTGTGGCAAACTTTAAACAACACCTTTTATGGATATCTTTATGAAATGGCTTTCTTCTTGCCACTCTTCCATAAAGGCCAGATTTGTGCAATATACGACTGATTGTTGTCCTATGGACAGAGTCTCCCACCTCAGCTGTAGATCTCTGCAGTTCATACAGAGTGATCATGGGCCTCTTGGCTGCATCTCTGATCAGCCTTCTCCTTGTATGAGCTGAAAGTTTAGAGGGACGGCCAGGTCTTGGTAGATTTGCAGTGGTCTGATACTCCTTCCATTTCAATATTATCGCTTGCACAGTGCTCCTTGGGATGTTTAAAGCTTGGGAAATCTTTTTGTATCCAAATCCGGCTTTAAACTTCTTCACAACAGTATCTCGGACCTGCCTGGTGTGTTCCTTGTTCTTCATGATGCTCTCTGCGCTTTTAACGGACCTCTGAGACTATCACAGTGCAGGTGCATTTATACGGAGACTTGATTACACACAGGTGGATTGTATTTATCATCATTAGTCATTTAGGTCAACATTGGATCATTCAGAGATCCTCACTGAACTTCTGGAGAGAGTTTGCTGCACTGAAAGTAAAGGGGCTGAATAATTTTGCACGCCCAATTTTTCAGTTTTTGATTTGTTAAAAAAGTTTTAAATATCCAATAAATGTCGTTCCACTTCATGATTGTGTCCCACTTGTTGTTGATTCTTCACAAAAAAATACAGTTTTATATCTTTATGTTTGAAGCCTGAAATGTGGCAAAAGGTCGCAAAGTTCAAGGGGGCAGAATACTTTCGCAAGGCATTGTATTTATACCCGTATACAGTTTTTAGAGCATCGGAAAATTTCATCAGAAGTTTATCCAACAGTAATGTGACTAGCCATACAAATGGATGTAGCATACACATAATAGTCCCTTTGGTAGTTCTAAATGTAATGAAATTATACCTTTTTAATTATAAGAGATACAAAAAAAGTGTATTGCTATAGTTGTTAGTGTGTGCTGTGGGTGAGTCCATCTGCAGAAACAACAACCTACAGATTTGATGTATTTTTGAGCCAAGAAAGACTGTGGCACTGTAGTTAACGTATATGAGAAAAGACACAGTAGAACTGTGAATTTCCCCAGTGCGATGGGGTCTATTAGCTCATGGTCGTGCTACACAGTATGTAATTTGAGTCTGTTACACTGGCAAACTGCCTCGTGACCCCTGTGCCTTGATGTGCAGCCAGACCAATTACTTTTGATCTTAAGGGGACATGACATTTGTAGGTTTTGCACTCTGAAATGACTGCACATGTTAAAAGATGCATCATGCCTTTTCCCACGCAAATATTTTATTTTGCTGGCCCTCAAGGTTTTACCCTATGAACTTAAAGATACAAGGTTTAGATATAGTTGTACTTTTGTTAAATGTATTTCATGCAATACAATAAATAAAAAACGTAATCACATTCATATAAAAAAAAGCATATCAGAAACCAGTCCTTTTACCAGAAGAAAATTAATACCATTGCTTCTTTCATGACATGGTCATTTTGATAACCTAAACTGCCACACTGATTATTGCATGTGATTTTGTAATTATGCCATTACAAAATACTTCCCATGCACTCTTAGGGCTTCTGCTGGTAGAATGGAATAGGAGATACTGTACCACAGGGCAATCCAAATGGCTATTTTTATCTGTCATCAGCCTGCATATTTTCCTCTTGTTTTACTCTTCTAACAGGTAATGGGTAATATGATGTATTACATGTCATGTTTGCATTATTAGATATTCTGAAAGCCTCAGGTTTAGAATCCTTTTATGCTTATTCAGCCATTTGCGTTGACGCCTTTCATATCCAAATTAACACTGATAGATTGATGAGGATGCAGGCTCTAACAGTAAAAGCTTCTGCATACTTCTGTTCAGCTGGTGCCTACCGAACGAGTGTGCTCCCATACCATCGACCTTCGCCTGAAAAGACATCGCTTGAAAAACGAGGGAAAAAACGGCATCTTGAGATGCTGTAGCCAGTATACACTTCCTCAGTCAGAATGAATCAAAGATAACTCTGTCATTAATTGTGATGATTTTACATCTAACTAGGACGTTTGGTGCAGTATATTTCAAGTGAAAACATCTTCATGAATACGAGTCATTTATGCAATTTTTCCTCTGTCTCAATTGATCTCAAAACCCTTACGGGTAAAGTTAACTCCTCATTGATTGATTTAATTCTTAATAATAACCTCTATAAATATTTGTCAGGTGGAGTATTGCATAGTCATCACTGTCCCATAGTATATATTAGAGATACGAAACAGCAAAACACTAATCCTCTTTTAATTAAGAAGAGACATTTTAAAACATTTTCCCCTCAATGGTTTTTACTTGACATGTTCTACTCTGATTTAGCCACTGTTCTCCTGTATTCCTGACCCTGAGTTGGCTCTAGAAAATGTCTCCTTCATATTTATTCCCTTGGCAGATAAACACACCCCTTTCTTAAACAATTCAGAGTCAAAGATTGATCTAACCCTTGGCTTTCTTCATAGCTATCTGAGCTCATTCAGATGAGAAATAAGGCCTGGGTCCTAGCAAGGAAAACTGTCTCTGTAGTGGACGGGCAATCTTTCAGACAATTGAGAAACAGATCTACAATAACTATATTTAAGATGGCTAAATAAATAATAAAAGATGGCTAAATGCATCGCAGTTCTAGAGGCATCACTACAGACCCGGGTTCGATCCCGGGCTGTATCACAAGAGGAGTCCCATAGGGCTGCGCACAATTGGCCCAGCGTTGTCCAGGTTAGGGGAGGGTTTAGCCAGGGGGGCTTTACTTGGCTCACCCTGCTCTAGTGACTCCTTGTGGCGGACTCCTTGTCTCAAACGTCAGTTGAATGGTGTATCCTCCAACATATTGGTGAAGCTGGCTTCCGGGTTAAACGGGTGGGTGTTAAGAAGCGCGGTTTTGGAGGATGCATGACTCGACCTTCGCCTCTCCCAAGCCCATTAGGGAGTTGCAGCGATGAAACAAGATCGAAATTGCTGAGGAAAAAGTGGGAAAAATAAATAAATCAAGCTACTTGCTGGTGATCCTTCAACATTTTTTTAAACAGTAAATGCACTGAACAATACTAATTCTTATTCTTCCCTGCCTAAGCAAGTTTTGTTTGACTCTGGCATCATAACTTTGAAGAATGGGATAAGTGATGCTTTTAATCATCATTTTATCTCGGCAGGATTTTATTTGGTGGTTTAATTGACCCCGGTCAGTCAATTGACTGTTCTTTCCTCTGCCAGCCTCTAGCTGACTCGACGGTTAACCCATCGACTTCCAGTGAAATCTTTGTTTTCATGTCAACAATTTACTATTTGTGATGTGCTGGATGTCTTGCTTAAGATCCACTGGGGCTTGATATGCTTGATCCATTTTATGCTGCATTCTTCTACCTCCCTGATTGCTGAATCATTAACCCATATTTTTAATCTGATGATTATACAGTATCTGGTACTATCCCTAAGGTTTGGAAGGCGGCCCATGTGCTCCCCCTTCATAAAGGTGGTGACCCTTGTGACCTAAATAATTATCACCCTATTTCTAAACTTTCTTGGCTATCTATTGAATCCGTAATTCATTCTCAGCTAAGACCTTATCATTTACATTTATTCTAAATGTACAGCAGTCTGGTTTTAGACCAGGTCATAGCACTATATCCGCTGCATCCCTATTTATCAATGATTCATTATTTTTTATTTATTTTTTATTTCACCTTTATTTAACCAGGTAGGCTAGTTGAGGTCAAGTTCTCATTTACAACTGCGAACTGGCCAAGATAAAGCATAGCAGTGTGAACAGACAACACAGAGTTACACATGGAGTAAACAATTAACAAGTCAATAACACCGTAGGAAAAAAGAGAAAAAAGAGTCTATATACATTGTGTGCAAAAGGCATGAGGAGGTAGGCGAATAATTACAATTTTTCGGATTAACACTGGAGTGATAAATGATCAGATGGTCATGTACAGGTAGAGATACTGGTGTGCAAAAGAGCAGAAAAGTAAATAAATATAAACAGTATGGGGATGAGGTAGGTAAATTGGGTGGGCTATTTACCAATAGACTATGTACAGCTGCAGAGATCGGTTAGCTGCTCAGATAGCAGATGTTTGAATTTGGTGAGGGAGATAAAAGTCTCCAACTTCAGCGATTTTTGCAATTCGTTCCAGTCACAGGCAGCAGAGAACTGGAACGAAAGGCGGCCAAATGAGGTGTTGGCTTTAGGGATGATCAGTGAGATACACCTGCTGGAGCGTGTGATATGGGTGGGTGTTGCCATCGTGACCAGTGAACTGAGATAAGGCAGAGCTTTACTGACTTGTATATGACCTGGAGCCAGTGGGTCTGGCGACGAATATGTAGCGAGGGCCAGCCGACTAGAGCATACAGGTCGCAGTGGTGGGTGGTATAAGGTGCTATAGTAACAAAACGGATGGCACTGTGATAAACTGCATCCAGTTTGCTGAGTAGAGTATTGGAAGCTATTTTGTAGATGACATTGCCGAAGTCGAGGATCGGTAGGATAGTCAGTTTTACTAGGGTAAGTTTGGCGGCGTGAGTGAAGGAGGCTTTGTTGCGGAATAGAAAGCCGACTCTAGATTTGATTTTAGATTGGAGATGTTTGATATGAGTCTGGAAGGAGAGTTTACAGTCTAGCCAGAAACCTAGGTACTTATAGATGTCCACATATTCTAGGTCGGAACCATCCAGGGTGGTGATGCTAGTCGGGCGTGCGGGTGCAGGCAGCGAACGGTTGAAAAGCATGCATTTGGTTTTACTAGCGTTTAAGAGCAGTTGGAGGCCACGGAAGGAGTGTTGTATGGCGTTGAAGCTCGTTTGGAGGTTAGATAGCACAGTGTCCAAGGAAGGGCAGGAAGTATACAGAATGGTGTCGTCTGCGTAGAGGTGGATCAGGGAATCACCCGCAGCAAGAGCAACATCATTGATATTTACAGAGAAAAGAGTGATGATGTGGTTAACTGTATGGATAAAAGGCAACATTGTGCTGCCCTCTTGACCTGTCAAAGGCTTTTAATACTGTTGATCACTCACTGCTAATTCAGATTTTCTTCTCAATAATTGGCCTAGACCCAGCTGCATGTAACTGGTAAAACAATATACTTGACAGATAGAACTCAATGTGTATCTACTGATGGTGTTAAATCAGGTTTCCTGGATATTATGAAAGGTGTCCCTCAGGGGTTGATTCTGGGACCTGTACTTTTTACTGTTTACCAACATCGACTTCTCTGTAAAAACAAATTGTAACCTGCACCTGTATGCTGATGATACTGTTGTGAATGTTATTGTACCCAAGGTTGACCGGGCTCTACATGAACTACATTCTGCCTTCATTGTATTACAGAAAAACTTTATTGACCTGACATTACTATTGAATGCAGGTTAAACTTAGTATATGTTGTTCTCTAGAGTGCCTCAAAATAACTCAGATGATTTAAGCATATGTACTTTGGATGGTGTCCATATTGATCATGTCCCTGATTTATAAATATCTGGATAGATGAAAAGCTGTCTTTTTAAAAGGTATATTGCTGAGTTAGTTAAGAAGCTGGGAATAAAAATGGGCTTATTCTATAGAAATGGGTCCTACCTCTCGTTAAATAGTAGAAAACAGATTACTCAGTCACGGTTCCTATTGGTCCTAGACTATGGCGACGTCATCTATATCAGTGGTTCCCAAACATGTTGTAGTGCCGTACCTCTTCAAACATTCAACCTCCAGCTGCGTACCACCTCTAGCACCAGGTTCAGCGCACTCTCAAATGTTGTTTTTTGCCATCATGGTAAGCCTGTCACACACACTATAAAATACTTATTTTCCACCATAATTTGCAAATAAATTCATTAAAAATCCTACAATGTGATTTTCTGGATTTTTTTTCTCATTTTGTCCGTCATAGTTGAAGTGTACGTATGATGAAAATTACAGGCCTCTCTCATCTTTTTAAGTAGGAGAACTTGCACAATTGGTGGCTGACTAAATACTTTTTTGCCCCACTGTAGGTGCGTGGTTGCAAAGGGGCATCAGTGTCTTAACAGCCCGATTTGCCAAAGCAGGATACTCTGAGCACAGCCTTATCTAGAAATCTGGCATTGGCTTCTGATTAATAAGGATAGGCGTCCCATCAATGGGACAGTTGTAAATCATGCAGCGCGGGCAGTCTTCACTTGATCGGCTCTAACTTTGTCAAATAAGCACAGATCGGGGTCATACAAAGCTAGCTAGATAGCCAATAAACTGGGCTTTATGGGAGTATCCTAAATCTAATCTTGTGCGACAGCATGCCTATTCCTTTTGGACAAAAATTATACGAATATTCAGAGTTATGAAGTTAAGAAAATTGGTTGTTTTGCAAATGTTGAACTTATAAATTGGCTACTAATACTGGAAAAGCCTAGTCAAAGTCCAAGCACACAGATTTGACGATATCTTTGCAGAAAAATGTAATATGAATGCAAATGACTCCTTCACGATTTGCCCAAATGTACCTGGTGACTTCACACTAAATGTCATGTAGTTCACTCATACTTCAAGTTATCTGTCTGAAACTGTGCACATACACCATCCTGTGGACACCATTGGAATTACAACCAGAGATATGGCTAGAACTGGGACCTTTCTGTTGCATTTCAAATATGGTGGTGGGAAAAAAAACATTTCATTTGCACACAAAAAAAAATCATACAATGATGGGAAGACCTGTGTCTTGTCCTTGTTAATGCAGATAGAGAAGAGCTCCAACTTCTTAATCATATGTGCGTGGTTACAAAATTGAGGCTGTGAGAGTGGATTCTCAGGCCTCACTAGCATGACAACTAAATACAGGCACAGACTGTGTGTGGAAAATGATTTAAGACTGAGTCTTTCTCCAATACAACCCAACATTGCAGAGTTATGAGCATCCTTTGAAGCACAACCTTCTCATTAAGTTATTCACAATTTTTGATTAACAAATAAGGTTTTAAGATGGTTAAATAACGAGCAAAATTATGTATTATTATTTCTGCCACAACCCGGCTCAGGGGAAGTGACAAACTCGCACTCTTATGTTTAATAAATGTAGTGTGTGTGTGTGTGTGGCAGGCTTACCATGATGGCAAAAAACAACATTTGAGAGTGCACTGCCCCTGGTGCTAGAGGGGGTATGCAGCTGGAGGTTTAATGTTTGAAGGGGTACGGGACTGCAAAATGTGAACCACTAAATAGGTGGTGATATATTATCTAAAATGTTAAATTCTATATATTAAATATGTTGTAAATTTTGCACATAGTAGAGAAAGCAGCAACAAATAAAACAATCTTTATTCCTAGATTTAAAAAACGCATTAATGTAGATCCAATGCTTCTCCATTTTATGTTCTGCAATGAACCAACATGTTGACATGGTCAACAAACACAGCAAAAACGGTATGTAATAAATTAAGGCCTCTACAGTATGTAATCAAGCACTCATAATTAGCTTTACATACAGCTTGTTGATATGTGAGTTGGTGTGCATGTTAAAAGGCCTCAATATACACTGAGTGTAAAAAACATTACGAACACATGCTCTTTCCATGACAGACTGACCAGGTGAAAGCTATGATCCCTTATTGATGCTCATTTGACTACATTCCACTTATTTAATTACAACCATTACAATTAGCTCGTCCTCCTATAGCTCCTCCCATAATCCTCCTCTGGTCCACAGTCATTTGTCAGAAACAACACAATACTGACTGCTTGAGGAAACAAGTGCCCCCTGGTGGTCTAAGTGAACAGAAAAATGCATGTTGATCCTCTAAATTGGATGTTTGACCAGAACCAGCCAAAGGTATTCTATGCCAATTTTGGCATTAAATGGTTTAGCAACTAAAAAAAATGCTATCATTTCTTTAACGTAAAAACATATGATTTGATATAATACAAACAATTATGGTGAATATGGTTTACAAATGAGAATACGATTGGCAAACATTTCCTCTTCATTGTATAAGGATATCTAAGTACAGATACCACATTGAGACAAGTTATTCCAAAGTGCATGTTACCCTTTTGAGTCCTAGGATGTAGAGACAGTGCTGTCAGGTTGATAATTCATGGACTTTGTATGATGATTCAGTATCCCATTTTTCAGAGATTTTTCAATTTTTCAAATTACTTTGGTGTGACTGTTATTTGGAATCCTAAAAACAACAAAAGATTTCTATAGGACAGAAATAGCTGTGCCTTGTCCACTTTGTAATCTGCTTTCAGGGGTCATACTTTTTATGAGGACACTTCCCCTAAATTGAGGATGTCAAAGCGTACATGAGAAAGTTATTGCCCCTCACACACAAACGAGCAAATGAGAGGGACATAAACAAACCAACAAGGTCTGTGAGTGGGTGTCCAGCCAGATGTTTTAAACCCATGTGTTTTTATGTGGAGGTCACCGAATGAGATAGACAGTGCAAGCATTTAATCCCATCAGCAGAACTGCGTTCCCATAATGAGAAATGAATAACATGAGCATGCCTTCAGATTAAACAGACCAGTTAGGACCATTAGATCACTTTCATTTCTGGCATTAGGGCAGCGGATCAGGATTTTTTCTCTCCTAATCCAGCAAAGTAGGTCAATGTCTATTGAGTACTTGTGCTGTGGCTGTGATCCTGTTGTTTTAGTGCCAGGACAGGGAATAAAGCTTGGGACAGATGAAGAGGATAGGGCAGAGGTTGATGGAAGGGTAAGTTGGCGGTGGGACCTAGGGTACCCCTGGTTTGGGTTGTAAACTTAGGATGTAACTTTTCAAACCCTAACAAGTTCTGACACACAGCTCACATGAAGTCCCACTGCTCTAATGAGCATAGCCACTGTCCCCACCAGTGTCAACCAAATATGTACAGTACAATGACCTGTCACTATGCTCTCCCATTGACCCTTATGCACATCTTAATCAGCAATACAGTAAGCACCACGCAGATGGAGACAGTGGGAGCATGTAGGTCTGAGCAGGTGTGATGTCGTTGATGTTTGTGTGCGTTGTCTTTTGTCTGTGTATGTTTGAAAAATCAAATAAGATGCATTCCAGTATTACTGAATTTAGAATAGATTTTTGAACGAGGTCTAGTTCTCAGCTCAGTGATCCCTTTCCCAGCTGCCCAGCAAAGAACAATCAGCCGCAGAACGGAAGGACCATTTAAGATCAATGTCCTTAATAACTACACCCCGGATCTCACTTTTTAATTTTTTTTTATTTTACCTTTATTTAACCAGGCAAGTCAGTTAAGAACAAATTCTTATTTTCAATGACGGCCTAGGAACAGTGGGTTAACTGCCTGTTCAGGGGCAGAACGACAGATTTGTACCTTGTCAGCTCGAGGGTTTGAACTTGCAACCTTCCGGTTACTAGTCCAACGCTCTAAACACTTGGCTACCCTGCCGCCCCACGCCGAATGAGACCATGAGGGGAAGACACAGATCACGATTAATGCAGCTTGTTTTGCTTGGGTGACTGAAGCCCCAATGTATCATGCCACCCCACACTGCCACCCCCTTCTCATGTGAAATCTACTGTATTTTGGCAATCAGAGAGATAAGTGACAGAGGAAAGAAACATGCTGCTATTCTTACCATAATATTTTCATTTAATATTCTGTGTCAATTTTGTGAATTATTTGAAAGACATACAAATGAAAACACTAACACTTTAGGTGTGAGAATGTGTTTTCAATGTAGGAATGGTGAGGTTTGATAATAAGAGTCCATGCCATGAGACAGTCCAGTGGGTTAAGAACCATTGACCATTAACTTCTCACAGCTGACAATGGATGATAGCTTTTTGGAGGTGCATGGGAGGAAGCAGTGGGGCTTAGATGACTCTGCTTCAGCTCTTACTAGAAACCAAACGGGATCTAAAGCAATCTTTGATGCTATTCAAGGTGACAGTAGCTACTCTGTCTGGCCTTGCACACACTGTCTGTACATCCCCCTTAAAGGTGCAAGTCACTGTTTCATCTTCATTCATTTACAGCCATACCTGGTCAAAGAGGAAATCCAACATACGACACAATTGGCCTTGTTCATTCAAATATGGTAAGTGGGTTTCCAAGAAAAAACAAAATCATGATGGAAATAAAATGTAATCTATAGAGTCAAATGCCCTGAATTGCCACCTTCAGTAACTGCAGTGAAAGTTGCCTGGGTTGAATCCCTGGTGAGTTAGGATGTGCAGAACAATGACTGCATTTACACAGGCAGCCCAATTCTGATATTTTTTTCACTAATTGGTCTTCTTACCAATTAGATGTGAAACGATCTGAAAAAGATCAGAATTGGTCTGCCTGTGTAAACGGAAATTGTGACACTAAATAGATCAGTTTCACACATGTAGCTCAGCTGTCTGTTTAGACTCGACATAGAGTAACTAGAGAGCGAAAGAGAGTGGGAGAGACTACAGGGAGAGAGAGCTAATCTCTCTTTTTCTCTCCTATCAAAAGACAATGCTACTTCAGCACATCCTTTATAACACACAATACAACCTCATGACAAACAAATCAGCTGCAATGAGTCTACTACTGATTGTGATGGAGACTTATTTAGAAACACTTCTCATTGTGTTGATTATTCAAACGACCCCAGTATTTGAATATCAAGCTTCTTACACACAGTGTTATGATCAAAGCATGCATATTACAGTATGCCAATGGTTTTTTGGATCCAATGGTATACAGTTGAGTGTACACGCTAGTGCTAAAGGCTACCATGATTAATGAATTAAAGGGCCAGACCAGCATGTGTTCTCTGCATTGATCAATAACATGAAATAGGAAATAATCTGTAATGATTTGGTGCTTGTATTGATCAATACACTAATTACTTGTTTCAGTCAGTACTTTTGTATGTAGAAACATTGTAAAGGTTGCATATTAATAGATTCTACTGATTGGTTAGACCAGTAAAAGGGTGGATGATGACCATGTGAGGTATTCAACCATATGGACCAGGTAAATGCAAGATCAAATATTTTTCTTTGATGCCATTTGTAGGCCTTTGATACTGTAAAATAGTTCCATCTTGGTCCTGCACAATACTGTGCTGGTATCAAACACATATTGGAAAGGTTTTGTCTGACAAAGTAATGTCAGTTCTCCCAAGTCAAATCAAATCAATCAAATCAAATCAAATTTTATTTGTCACATACACATGGTTAGCAGATGTTAATGCGAGTGTAGCGAAATGCTTGTGCTTCTAGTTCCGACAATGCAGTAATAACGAACAAGTAATCTAACTAACAATTCCAAAAAAACTACTGTCTTATACACAGTGTAAGAGGATAAAGAATATGTACATAAGGATATATGAATGAGTGATGGTACAGAGCAGCATAGGCAAGATACAGTAGATGATATCGAGTACAGTATATACATATGAGATAAGTATGTAAACCAAGTGGCATAGTTAAAGTGGCTAGTGATACATGTATTACATAAGGATGCAGTCGATGATATAGAGTACAGTATCAACGTATGCATATGAGATGAATAATGTAGGGTAAGTAACATTATATAAGGTAGCATTGTTTAAAGTGGCTAGTGATATATTTACATCATTTCCCATCAATTCCCATGATTAAAGTGGCTGGAGTAGAGTCAGTGTCATTGACAGTGTGTTGGCAGTAGCCACTCAATGTTAGTGGTGGCTGTTTAACAGTCTGATGGCCTTGAGATAGAAGCTGTTTTTCAGTCTCTCGGTCCCAGCTTTGATGCACCTGTACTGACCTCGCCTTCTGGATGACAGCGGGGTGAACAGGCAGTGGCTCGGGTGGTTGATGTCCTTGATGATCTTTATGGCCTTCCTGTAGCATCGGGTGGTGTAGGTGTCCTGGAGGGCAGGTAGTTTGCCCCGGTGATGCGTTGTGCAGACCTCACTACCCTCTGGAGAGCCTTACGGTTGAGGGCGGTGCAGTTGCCATACCAGGCGGTGATACAGCCCGCCAGGATGCTCTCGATTGTGCATCTGTAGAAGTTTGTGAGTGCTTTTGGTGACAAGCCAAATTTCTTCAGCCTCCTGAGGTTGAAGAGGCGCTGCTGCGCCTTCTTCACGATGCTGTCTGTGTGAGTGGACCAATTCAGTTTGTCTGTGATGTGTATGCCGAGGAACTTAAAACTTGCTACCCTCTCCACTACTGTTCCATCGATGTGGATGGGGGGGTGTTCCCTCTGCTGTTTCCTGAAGTCCACAATCATCTCCTTAGTCTTCAATAACCTCTGTTTTTCTTCAGCATCAGACATGGTAATAATTCATTGAATCATTGAATCTTATTGTCCATAATCAGAAATGTAGCTTCTGAAACATGAATACAACACTGCCGCTTATCAGTGTTTTCCAAAGAAGTTAAACCAACTAGCAACTCAAAGTCTACAGTATATTCCAAAATATTCCACAACCACTAGAGAATAAACATCTGGATATGTGCCGATCCACATACGCTTACCCTGATAGGCCAAAGGGAGATTGGAGATTGTCAACAATGTATTACATTTTAAACTCCGGCAAGTTAATAAATGAACAGTGACCAAAAGTGCAATGTTTATTAAGCATTTTATCATCTTGTATTTCTATGGAATTTCCCCCCAATCTCAGTTTAAAGACAAGTCGCAAAACTATCCAGATTCTGCCGAACAGTAAGACAGATGAAGCCCCTTAGGACGAGAAGGTTTGAAGGAAGTTTTCTCAGAAACAATTGAGTGGGATTTGAGTGTAAATTACTGTACTCCCAACCCTACGGGAGGGCAGCTCCTGCTCGGCCCAGTCAAAGCTCCTTGTCCTGGAACCCCAATGCTGGAACCAGCTTCCCGCTGAAGCTAGGACAGAAGAGTCCCTCCCTCCAAAAATGCCTTTTCTGAACTAACACTTGACTTTTTTCCCCTTACAAGTTCAGACTTGGCTGATATCTACCTTATTGAGGAAAAGATACAGACTATGACATGTGGTCTTAAGATTAATTTGTTTATCTGTTATTTTACCAGGTAAGTTGACTGAGAACACGTTCTCATTTGCAGCAACGACCTGGGGAATAGTTACAGGGGAGAGGAGGGGGATGAATGAGCCAATTGTAAACTGGGGATTATTAGGTGACTGTGATAGTTTGAGGGCCAGATTGGGAATTTAGCCAGGACACTGGGGTTTCCACCACTACTCTTACAATAAGTGCCATGGGATCTTTAATGACCTCAGAGAGTCAGAACACCCGTTTAACGTCCCATCCGAAAGACAGCACCCTACATAGGGCAGTGTCGCCAATCACTGCCCTGGGGCATTGGGATATTTTTTTAGACCAGAGGAAAGAGTGCCTCCTACTGGCCCTCCAACACCACTTCCAGCAGCATCTGGTCTCCCATCCAGGAACTGACCAGGACCAACCCGGCTTAGCTTCAGAAGCAAGCCAGCAGTGGTATGCAGGGTGGTATGCTGCTGGCAAATGCATTAATTGAATGCACTAATTGTAAGTCGCTCTGGATAAGAGAGTCTGCTAAATTACTAAAATGCACATGTAAATGTTAAGCTTTAGCCTACCCAGGTCAATGACCTCAGCCAAAGATCATCTGACCGGTCCCTTCATTAAATTAAACGTAATTTTATGGGTCACATGCTTCGTAAAAAAGCTGTTGTAGACTAACAGCGAAATGCTTACTTACGGGTCCTTCTCAATAATGCAGACAGAAAGAAAATGGAGAAATAACAGAAATGTAAAACACTTAATAATACATACACAATACATGACCAAAAGTAGTTGGCATTCCAATTCATCCTAAAGGTTTTCGATGGGGTTGAGGTCAGGGCTCTGTGTAGGTGTGGCAGAGTCTAGGGATATAGCTTTTGCCCGTTCCGCTCAGGGACTTTGCAAGACTACTATGAGCCAGGTGATGTCATGGCCAGCTCTAAGATCCTGGCGAGAGGTGGCACGAGTGAGTGTGTTACTAAAGGAGGAGAGAATTAGAGAACAATAACAAGTAGAGATGAGTCGAATTCAGCAAGTAACTTACATAGGAGTATCGTGGAAGAAAGAGGACGTGCTAGTTCTGAAAGAGGATTGTTCCAAACCACCGAATGACTGTAATCTTCACCTTCGGATTTGCCATGAGTTCAATCGATGGAACTAGCTACCAGCCGGAGTGTGCTAGCTAGATTCCCGCCGGAGTGATGGACATCAAATCATTTTTACCGACATCAGAAGAGAGCCGTAAGTTGAAGTGATTTAGTTATAAAAGATTCCCGTAGAAGTAGTTGGACTTTCTGTTGATGTCCTGAAAGAAGAGAACATCTAAAGTTGTGGACTTTTCAGTTGTTTGACATTACATAGTAGGGCAAGGATAAGAAGAGACACTGTTAATAATGAACATGTAGGCCTTATTAGCCATTCAAAGGAGAATAATATTACAGTGACAATGTTTCAGCCAACTTCTATTATTTGTGTCCCTGCCAGCCCTCATACAGACTCCATGAACACAGTAACAGGTGTCATTCTTCATATATGTTTGTTTGTTATTGTGATATCTGAAATGAATGCTGTAAGACTGCTTGCTTGTATTGCTATGTTTTCATTGGTTGTCTTCAAGCTAGGCTACACGTGCATTTGAGGTAGGTTATAGTAGGCAATTATTATATTTTATTTAACCTTTAATTAATTGGGCAAGTCAGTTAAGAACAAATTCTTATTTACAATGATGGCCTACCGGGGAACAGTGGGTTAACTGCCTTGCTCAGGGGCAGAACGACAACCACTAGACTACATGACGCCCCTAACCACTAGGCTACCTTCTGCTATTCTGTGAACTGTGAAATTGTGCCTGTTGTGTTGTTGCCTAAAACTGACAGTATATTTTCATTAGTTTAAAGCAGAGCTGTCTTTTCATTACTACTGCCTAACCTGTCTTAGGTATTGACATGTATTGCAGGTGGAAGCTCCATGATATTAAACACATAATCTGAGGGGCTGTATACAGTGACTTATTAACTTTTCACCCTATACTATTAGGAAAAGTGCCACTACTACTAAGTACAGTGTTGAGGTTAAATATGTTGGGCAACAGAGACCGCTCTGTTTGTTGCTCAACCTCCCAAGGCTGATCTGAGAAGAACTACAAAAACAGGTATTTCCTACCTGTTACATTTGGCGTCATGAACAGGATCACCCAAACATTTTTTCTGTGTCAAAAAATGTAAAAGGGGTTCGAGGCTAAGTTAGAGTTGAAGATAATTTTTTTTTTTTAAAGGTTGCTGAGTTGACAGAGATTGCAACAGCAATTTGGAGCGCTGCAGCAGTCCTGTGAGGATCAGCGAGGAGCTGTGTCGCTAGCACATGCTGTCATCGAACAGCAAAAGAAGGCTGCTGCACCAACTGTGTACATCCCTCGAGAATGAAAGCTACCTGACTTCAGTGGAGCCACAGGGGAGCAGACTAGAGGTCGACCGATTAATCGGAATGGCCGATTTAATTGGGGCCGATTTCAAGTTTTCATAACAATCGGAAATCTGTGTTTTTGGCCGTGAGATGAGGCTGGTGTAACCGAAGTCAAATGGCTAGCTAGTTAGCTCGCGCTAATAGCGTTTCAAACGTCACTCGCTCTGAGCCTTCTAGTAGTTGTTCCCCTTGCTCTGCATGGGTAACGCTACTTCGATGGTGGCTGTTGTCATTGTGTTGCTGGTTCAAGCCCAGGGAGGTGCGAGGAGAGGGACGGAAGCTATACTGTTACACTTGCAATACTAAAGTGCCTATAAGGACATCCAATAGTCAAAGGTTAATGAAATACAAATGGCATAGAGGGAAATAGCCCTATAATTCCTATAATAACTACAACCTAAACCTTCTTACCTGAGAATATTGAAGACTCATGTTAAAAGGAACCACCAGCTTTCATATGTTCTCATGTTCTGATTAAGGAACTGAAATGTTAGCTTTCTTACATAGCACATATTGCACTTTTACTTTCTTCTCCAACACTTTGTTTTTGCATTATTTAAACCAAATTGAACATGTTTCATTATTTACTTGAGGCCAAATTGATTTTATTGATGTATTATATTAAGTTAAAATAAGTGTTCATTCAGTATTGTTGTAATTGTCATTATTACAAATACATTTTTAAAAATCGTCCGATTAATCTGCTTTTTTGGTCCTCCAATAATCGGTATTGGCGTTGAAAAATCATAATCAGTCGACCTCTAGAGCCGACTGTTGAGGAATGTATCGCTCTGGTAAATTCGACCATCCGGGTCTCCCATGTGCCTGTGAGTGATTGGGCTTAGCTAATCAAACAGCATCTGAAAGGAGAGGCCAGTGCAACAGTGAAGTTGATGGTAGAAGATGACGATGTTGCCAGCATTTTTGGTCAGAGGAGGCTCTAACCCCAAGACCTGGGGAAGTGTACCAAAACATTTCTGTAGCATTGAAGGTCCTCAAGATCAGTGGCTTCCATCATTCTTAAATGTAAAAAGTTTGGATCCACCAAGACTCTTCCTAGAGCTGGCCTCCCGGGCCAAACTGAGCAATTGGGAGAGAAGGCACTTGGTCAGGGAGGTGACCAAGAACCCGATGGTCACTCTGATAGAGCTCCAGAGTTCCTCTGTGGAGATGGGAGAACCTTCCAGAAGGACAACCATCTCTGCAGCACTCCACCAATCAGGCTTTTATGGTAGAGTGGCCAGACGGAAGCCACTCCTCAGGAAAGGGCACATGACAGCTCGCTTGGAGTTTGCCAAAAATAACCTAAATACTCTCAGACCATGAGAAACAAGATTCTCTGTTCTGATGAAACCAAGAATGAACTCTTTGGCCTGTACGCCGAGTGTCACGTCTGGAGAAAACCTGCCACCATCCCTATGTTGAAGCATGGTGGTGGCAGCATCATGCTGTGGAGTTATTTTTCAGCAGCAGGAACTGGGAGACTAGTCATGATTGAGGGAAAAATGAATGGTGCAAAGTAGAGAGAGATCCTTGATGAAAACCTGCTCAGGACCTCAGAGTGGGGTGAAGATTCACCTTCCAACAGGACAAAGACCCTAAGTACACAGCCAGTACAACGCAGGAGTGTCTTCGGGACACGTCTCTGAATGTCCTTGAGTGGCCCAGCCAGAGCCCGGACTTTAACATGATCGAACATCTCTCTGGAGAGACCTGAAAATAGCTGTGCAGTGATGTTCCCCATCCAACCTGACAGAGCTTGAGATGATCTGAAGATAAGAATGGGAGAAACTCCCCAAAAGCAGGTGTGCCAAGTTTGTAGCGTCATACCCAAGAAGACTCATGGCTGTAATCGCTGCCAAAGGGGCTTCAACAAAGGACTAAAGGGTGTGAATACTTATGTGAATGTGATATTTCAGTTTCTACAAACATTCTCAAACATTTTTTTTTTTCATTATGGGGTATTGTGTTTAGATCGATGAGGGAATTGTTTTTGTTAAAATCCATTTCAGAATAAGGCTGTAACAAAATGTGGATAATTAGTCAACGGGTATTAATTATTTCCAAATGCACAGTATATCTATGTGCCCATAGTGAACTGCCTCCTACTCTGTCCCAGATGCTAATATATGCATATTATTATTACTATTGGATAGAAAACACTCTGACGTTTCTAAAACTGTTTGAATTATATCTGTGAGTATAACAGAACTCATATGGCAGGCAAACTTCCAAACAGGTGTGGAAATTCTGGGGCTGGTTGATTTTCAACTCATCGCCTATTCACATCCCAGTAAGATATGGATCTGTTCACACTTCCTACGCCTTCCACTAGATGTCAACAGTCAGTAGAACGTGGAATGAAGCCTCTAGTGTGATGTGGGGCCGGATGGCAGCTATTTGAGTCAGTGGTCTGGCAGAATGCCAGTTCCTGGTCATGCGCATTACTCATGATGTCGCCATGCATTCCATTACTCTGTAGACAAAAACGAATGCTCCAGTTGGAACGCTATTGAATATATATGATAACAACATCCTGAAGATTGATTCTCTACTTAATTTGACCAGTTTATTCAACCTGGAATATAGCTTTTTGAAGTTTTTGTCCAAGTTCCCCTGGACCGGTGCCAGCGTTTGGACATGTGAACTAAACGTGCTAGCAAAAGTAGCTAATTGGACACTAGTAATAGACATTATCGAACAAAACAACGATTTATTGCGGAACTCGGTTTCCTGGCACTGCATTCTGATGAAAGATCATCAAAGGTAAGGGAATATTTATGATGTAATTTTGTATTTCTGTTGACTCAACAGTTTTGTTTTCTACTGTGTTATTGACTTGTTAATTGTTTATTCCATGTGTAACTCTGTGTTGTCTGCTCACACTGCTATGCTTTATCTTGGCCAGGTCGCAGTTGCAAATGAGAACTTGTTCTCAACTAGCCTACCTGGTTAAATAAAGGTGAAATAAAAAAATAAAAAAAATAAAAACATGGCGGAGAAATGTGGTGTACTTCTGAGCGCCGTCTCAGATTATTGCATGGTATGCTTTTTCCTAAAGTTGAAAAAAAAATCTGACACAGCGGTTGCATTAGGAACAAGTGTATCTTTAATTATATGTAAAACATGTATCTTTCATCAAAGTTTATGATGAGTATTTCTGTTATATGACGTGGCTCTCTGTAATTACTCCGGATATTTTGGAGGCATTTCTGAACATGGCGCCAATGTAAACCGAGATTTGTGGATATAAATATGCACATTATTGAACAAAACATAAATGTATTGTGTAACATGATGTGCTATGAGTGTCATCTGATGAAGATTATGAAAGGTTTGTGATGAATTGCATCTCTATTTCTGCTTTTGTGACTCTATCTTTGGCTGGGAAAAATGGCTGTGTGTTTTTTTGGATTTGGTGGTGATCTAACATAAATATATGTTGTGTTTCGCAGTAAAACATTTAGAAAATTGGACAGGATGGGTAGATTAACAAGATGTTTATCTTAAAATTTGCTGTATTGGACTTGTTAATGTGTGAAAGTTAAATATTTCAACTTCTCTAGGGTAGGGGGCAGCATTTGGAATTTTGGATGAAAAGCGTGCCCAAATTAAACTGCCTTCTACTCAGGCACAGAAGATGGGATATGCATATAATTGGTCGATTTGGATAGAAAACACTCTAATGTTTCCAAAACTGTCAACATAGTGTCTGAGTATAACAGAACTGATTTGGCAGGTGAAAACCTGAGAAAAATCCATTCAGGAAGTAGGATTTTTTGTTGTTGTTGTAGTTTTCTATTCAATGCCATTAGTGTCCATTGATTTAGGACTCAAATTGCAGTTCCTATGCCTTCCACTAGATGTCACTAGTCTTTAGAAATGCTTGTATTCTGAAAAATGAGGGAGTAAGAGCAGTCTGAATGAGTGGACCCTGCCGTGTCACAGAGCTTTTTCATGCGCGCGACCGAGAGAGTGCCTTTCTTGTTTACCTTTTATATTGACAACGTTATTGTCCGGTTGAAATATTATCGATTATTGAGGCTAAAATCAACCTGAGGATTGAATATAAACATTGTTTGACATTGTTTGACATGAACTTTACGGATACAATTTGGATTTTTTTGTCTGCCTCTTGTGACTGCGTTTGAGCCTGTGGATTGCTGAAGAAACGTGCAAACAAAACGGAGGTTTTCGGATATAAAGAGAGACTTTATCAAACAAAAGAAACATTTATTGAATAAATGAATGTCTTCTGAGTGCAACCATATGAAGATCATCAAAAGTAAGTGATTAATTTTATCTCTTTCTGACTTGTGTAACTCTTCTACTTGGCTGGTTACTGTTTGTAATGATTTGTCTGCTGGGCGATGTTCTCAAATAATCGTACGGTATGCTTTCACCGTAAAGCATTTTTGAAATCTGAATTTTTATAATGAGTATTTCTGTATTTGGATTTTGCGCACTACAATCTCACTGGATGTTGGCCAGGTGGGATGCTAGCATCCCACATACCCTAGAGAGGTTAACAGAAAACCTGAGGACAATTTGTTTTTAGGTCGCAGGCCATTTCCGTGCTAACCTATGGGGGAAAACAAATAGATAGGACCCAGATTGCAGTTTCTATGGCTTCCACTAGATGTCAACAGTCTTTCGAAGGGGTTTCAGGTCTGTTTTTTTTTTTTAAATAAGCAAGTAGTTGGAAGAACTACAACGTGTCTCATTAGAAAAGTAGTCTTGTTGGTGCGAGAATGATTTGCGCGCTCTTCGTTATTTATCTTCCCTATTGAACATACTATTCTCTGTCTTAAATATTATTGTTTATTTAGATATTAGAGTACCCGAGGATTAATTGGAAACATTGTTTGCCTTGTTTGGACAAACATTACTGGTAACCTTTTGGATTTGTTTGTATGCATGTTGAACGAGTGGATTACTGAGATCATTGGCGCCAACTAAACTGACTTTTTTGGATATAAAGAGGGACTTTATCGAACAAAACAAACATTTACTGTGTAACATGGAGTCTTGTGAGTGCAACCATATGAAGATCATCAAAGGTAAGTGATTAATTTTATATGCTATTTCTGACTTTCGTGACTAATCAACTTGGCTGGAAAATGTTTGTATGCTTTTGTAAGCGGGGCGCTGTCCTCAGATAATTGTATGGTATGCTTTCGCCGTAAAGCCTTTTTGAAATCTGACACAGTGGCTGGATTAACAAGAAGTTAATAACCTCTTGATTCTAGCCATCCCGGATCCGGGATCGTGAATACAGCCTCAAGCTCATTACCATAACGCAACGTTAACTATTCATGAAAATCGCAAATGAAATGAATTAATTAATATGCTAGCTCTCAAGCTTAGCCTTTTGTTAACAACACTGTCATCTCAGATTTTCAAAATATACTTCTCAACCATAGCAAAACAAGCATTTGTGTAACAGTATTGATAGCTAGCGTAGCATTTAGCGTTAGCATCAGCAGGCAACATTTTCACAAAAAACAGAAAATCATTCAAATAAAATCATTTTCCTTTGAAGAACTTCAGATGTTTTCAATGAGGAGACTCTCAGTTAGATAGCAAATGTTCAGTTTTTCCAAAAAGATTATTTGTTTAGGACAAATCGCTCTGTTTTGTTCATCACGTTTAGCTACAAAAAAAAACCTGTATCCAGGAGTGTAATTATCCCCGCAGCTCATTTGCATAACACAACGTTAACTATTCATGAAAATCGCAAATGAAATGAAATTAATATGCTAGCTCTCAAGCTTAGCCTTTTGTTAACAACCACTGTCATCTCAGATTTTCAAAATATGCTTCTCAACCATAGCAAAACAAGCAATTGTGTAACAGTATTGATAGCTAGTGTAGCATTTAGCGTTAGCATCAGCAGGCAACATTTTCACAAAAACCAGAAAAGCATTCAAATAAATAATTTACCTTTGAAGAACTTTGGATGTTTTCAATGAGGAGACTCTCAGTTAGATAGCAAATGCTCAGCTTTTCCTGAAAGATTATTTGTTTCGGAGAAATCGCTCCGTTTGGTGCGTCACGTTTGGCTACCAAAAAAAACGAAAAATCAGTCATCAAAACGCCGAACTTTTTTCCAAATTAACTCCATAATATCGACTGAAACATGGTAAACGTTGTTTAGAATCAATCCTCAAGGTGTTTTTCACATATCTCTTCATGATATATCATTCGTTGAAAGCCTCCTCTCTCCTCTCAATCACTGGATGACTGCGTGCAGCTTGTAGATTACGCACCAATTTAGACAAAGGACACCGGGCGGACCCCTGGTAAATGTAAATCAAATCAAATCAAATTTTATTTGTCACATACACATGGTTAGCAGATGTTAATGCGAGTGTAGCGAAATGCTTGTGCTTCTAGTTCCGACAATGCAGTAATAACGAGCAAGTAATCTAACTAACAATTCCAAAAAAAACTACTGTCATACACAGTGTAAGGGGATAAAGAATATGTACATAAGGATATATGAATGAGTGATGGTACAGAGCAGCATAGGCAAGATACAGTAGATGATATCGAGTACAGTATATACATATGAGATAAGTATGTAAACCAAGTGGCATAGTTAAAGTGGCTAGTGATACATGTATTACATAAGGATGCAGTCGATGATATAGAGTACAGTATCAACGTATGCATATGAGATGAACAATGTAGGGTAAGTAACATTATATAAGGTAGCATTGTTTAAAGTGGCTAGTGATATATTTACATCATTTCCCATCAATTCCCATGATTAGAGTGGCTGGAGTAGAGTCAGTGTCATTGACAGTGTGTTGGCAGTAGCCACTCAATGTTAGTGGTGGCTGTTTAACAGTCTGATGGTCTTGAGATAGAAGCTGTTTTTCAGTCTCTCGGTCCCAGCTTTGATGCACCTGTACTGACCTCGCCTTCTGGATGGCAGCGGGGTGAACAGGCAGTGGCTCGGGTGGTTGATGTCCTTGATGATCTTTATGGCCTTCCTGTAGCATCGGGTGGTGTAGGTGTCCTGGAGGGCAGGTAGTTTGCCCCCGGTGATGCGTTGTGCAGACCTCACTACCCTCTGGAGAGCCTTACGGTTGAGGGCGGTGCAGTTGCCATACCAGGCGGTGATACAGCCCGCCAGGATGCTCTCGATTGTGCATCTGTAGAAGTTTGTGAGTGCTTTTGGTGACAAGCCGAATTTCTTCAGCCTCCTGAGGTTGAAGAGGCGCTGCTGCGCCTTCCTCACGATGCTGTCTGTGTGAGTGGACCAATTCAGTTTGTCTGTGATGTGTATGCCGAGGAACTTAAAACTTGCTACCCTCTCCACTACTGTTCCATCGATGTGGATGGGGGGTGTTCCCTCTGCTGTTTCCTGAAGTCCACAATCATCTCCTTAGTTTTGTTGACGTTGAGTGTGAGGTTATTTTCCTGACACCACACTCCGAGGGCCCTCACCTCCTCCCTGTAGGCCGTCTCGTCGTTGTTGGTAATCAAGCCTACCACTGTTGTGCGTCCGCAAACTTGATGATTGAGTTGGAGGCGTGCATGGCCACGCAGTCGTGGGTGAACAGGGAGTACAGGAGAGGGCTCAGAACGCACCCTTGTGGGGCCCCAGTGTTGAGGATCAGCGGGGAGGAGATGTTGTTGCCTACCCTCACCACCTGGGGGCGGCCCGTCAGGAAGTCCAGTACCCAGTTGCACAGGGCGGGGTCGAGACCCAGGGTCTCGAGCTTGATGACGAGCTTGGAGGGTACTATGGTGTTGAATGCCGAGCTGTAGTCGATGAACAGCATTCTCACATAGGTATTCCTCTTGTCCAGATGGGTTAGGGCAGTGTGCAGTGTGGTTGAGATTGCATCGTCTGTGGACCTATTTGGGCGGTAAGCAAATTGGAGTGGGTCAAGGGTGTCATGTAGTCTCTTATGGCCAATCTTCCAATGATATGCCTACAAATACGTCACAATGCTGCAGACACCTTGGAGAAACGATAGAAAGGGCAGGCTCATTCCCGGCGCATTCACAGTCATATAAGGAGACAATGGAAAACAGAGCCTCAAAAATTCTGCCCATTTCCTGGTTGAAGTTTCATCTTGGTTTCGCCTGTAGCATGAGTTCTGTGGCACTCACAGATAATATCTTTGCAGTTTTGGAAACGTTAGTGTTTTCTTTCCAAAGCTGCCAATAATATGCATAGTCGAGCATCTTTTCATGACAAAATATTGCGCTTAAAACTTATCCTTATTTATCCATAAATTAAAAGAGCATAAATTAATATTGCGCTTAAAACTTTTCCTTATTTATCCATAAATTAAAAGAGCGCCCCCTATATTCAAGAAGTTAATCTTTAAGCCGATGTATAACACTTGTAAATTTTATGGATATTTACTATGAATATTTCTGTATTTTGAATTTGGAGCTTTGCAATTTCGCCGGATGTTGGCCAGGTGGGACGCTAGCCATAAGAAGTTAACTTGTTGGTGAGAGGGGGCAGTATTTTCACATTCGGATGAAATGCATGCCCAAATTCAACTGCCTGCTAATCATCCCCAGAAGATAAAAGATGCATATTATTAGTAGAATTGGATAGAAAACACTCTGCCGTTTCTAAAACTGTTTGAATCATGTCTGTGAGTATAACAGAATTTATGTAGCAGGTGAAACCCCGAGGACAAACCATTCAGATTTTTTTTTAGGTCACTTTCTTTTCAATGGGTTTTATTGGGAATCCAGATTTCTAAGGGACCTTGTTGTAGTTCCTACCACTTCCACTGGATGTCACCAGTCTTTAGAAATTGGTTGAGGTTTTTCCTTTGTATAATGAAGAAGTAGCCCTGTTCAAAACGAGGGTCACTTCAAGTGTAATGTTAGATAGAGGCGCGTGACCAGAAAGGTAGCGTCAGTTTGTTTTCTTCCTGTATTGAACACAGATCATCCCATCTTCAATTTTATCGATTATTTACTTTATAAAATATAAGTAAGTTGTATTACAAAAGTAGTTTGAAATCTTTTGGCAAAGTTTACAGGTAACAAAATCACGTTGCGCAATTTGGAACCAGTGTTTTTCTGGATCAAACGCGCCAAAACAATGGACATTTGGGATATATATCGACGGAATTAATCGAACAAATGGACCATTTGTGATGTTTATGGGACATATTGGAGTGCCAACAAAAGAACCTCGTCAAAGGTAAGGCATGATTTATATTTTTATTTCTGCGTTTTGTGTCGCGCCTGCAGGGTTGAAATATGCTTTCTCTCTTTGTTTACAGAGATGCTACCCTCGGATAATAGCATCATTTGCTTTCGCCGAAAAGCCTTTTTGAAATCTGACATGTTGGCTGGATTCACAACATGTGTAGCTTTAATTTGGTATCTTACGTGTGATTTCATGAAAGTTTGATTCTTATAGTAATTTATTTGAATTTGGCGCTCTGCATTTTCACCGGCTTTTGGCGAGGTGGGACGCTTGCATCCCACATATCCCAGAAAGGTTAAAGCAGAGCCAATGCTTTCTGTTTAAGGCCGAAGTCAAATTCTTGGAGCATGTCATCTCCAAGGAAGGAGATGTCCAGGTGTGTAGGGAGAAAGTGCAAACTCTGGAGGAGTGGCCAATCCCAAAGAATGCAAAAGAGGTGCGGCCGGTGTTGGGCTTCATGGGTTACTACAGGAGATTCATACCCAAGTTCGCCCACATTGCTAGACCACTCCACGGCTTGATGTGCAAGGCCGGTAGCTCTGGTAAAGGAAAGAGGTCTCAGGTATTCAGCTGGAGCCAAGAAGCCAAGAAGCCTTTGACACACTACGGAAAGCTTTGACATCTCCCCCTGTTCTTTCTTATCCTGATTTCAGCTTGCCTTTCACTGTGGCAACTGATGGAAGTTTCCAAGATCTGGGAGTGGTACTTAGTCAGAAGCAGAGTGGTATTGAACGGGTGATAGCCTATGCAAGTCGGGGACTGAGGAAGTCTGAAAGGAATGATCAAAATTACAGTGCTTTTAAGCTCGAGCTGCTTGACCTTAAATGGGCTGTCACTGATAAATTTGAGATTATTTGCTCCACAGAAAGTTCACTGACATTAAAGACCACAATCCGCTGAGATACTTGGACTTTGAAATACTTTATAAGTCTGGCAAGCAAAACACCAATGCAGATGTGTTGTCTAGGATTCTGGAGGACACAGAACCAGAACAAGCGTACACCAGCCCAGACTTCCTGGTGATAAACTAAGGGGAAGGACAGGCATGCCTCTGACCACAGGAAGAAAGTCTCCAGACACCAGTGACACAGTCAGCCATAAGGGGAAGAGTAATTGGGTACAATTGGGAGGAAATGCAACAATGGGATCCCACCACAGGAGGTTGGAGGTACCTTAATTGGGGAGGACGGGCTTGTGGTAATGGCTGGAGCGGAATAAGTGGAAGGGTATCCTCCCCAGCAGCCTCCACTGGATCCCACTGTAAGTCAAGTCTACACAGCAGTCAAGACTAAAGTGAGACCAGTTTAGGGTCATGGAAACTCCTGAAAAGGACATTTCTTGGTGAATGGGAAAGGCTTTTTTTGCACCAAGGTGTTCTATTCAGAAGGATCCTAGATCCCAGAGATGGAGAGGAAATGTGGCAGTTGGTAGTGCCAGAACCACAGCAGTTCCAGGCGTATGAAGTGAAGCACTGCCATGGACATCACTTTGGAGAAAGATACACCATTGTGGCGATGCGTAAGAGCGACTACTGGCCTTTTTTGTTGAAGAATGTCCAGACATGGGTGAAACAATGTAAACAATGTGCCATGGCTCGGGACATGTTCCCTATGCAAAGGGGACCCATTTATTTAACCAGGCAAGTCAGTAAAGAACAAATTATTATTTACAATTATGGCCTACCCTGGCCAAACCCTACCCCGCAAGATGCTGGGCCAATAGTGCACCGCCCTATGGGACTGCCAATCACGGCCGGTCGAACCAGGGTCACCTCTAGCACTGAGATGCAGTGCCTTAGACCGCTGCGCCACTCAGGAACTCAAAACTTGCAGCAGCGTGATGGCACCAAGAGACATTGTGGCCATGGCTTCACGTTGTTGGAGAGGACAACAGATAGATTTGAAAATGTCTTGGTCTTAACAGACATGTTTACCATAACGGTGCCAACAAAAAACTAGACTGCTCACACTACGGCTAATGCGCTGTTGCAGTATTTGATCAAATACTATGGTTGTCCAGCAAGATTGCATTCTGACCAAGGTAGGTGTTTAAAGGCAATGTGATCAAGGAACTATGCACTCTCTATGGTATCGGTAAAAGTTGCACTAGGCCTACCACCCCTGGGGAAATGGTCAGTGACAAATGGTCAATCTTACGATGCACGACATGTTGAGAGCACTGCCCCAGAACAAGAAGCGGAAGTTGAACGATCACATGCCGGAGTTGGTGATGGTGTCCAATAATCAGACCCACTCATCTACTGATACCCCCCATTCTACCTCATGTTCGGGACTGATGCTCAATGTGCTTGGAGGTGAAGAACCCAGGAAGGCCACAGTCGACAATCTGGATGGCTGGGTACGGGAGCATCATGAAAGATTTAGTGCAGCCATAGACATTGCTTGTGCCACAGCCGAAGATAGAGGGACCTCGGAGGCCCTGATCCGGCCAAGGGACCATGTGCTGCTTCACAATCATAAACATAGAAGCAGAAACAAGATCCAGGATAAGTGAGAATCGATGTCCTACATTGTGGCGAAGAGGAACCACGCATAACTGCTGGTATTCACTGTTCAGCCAAAGGGAGGAGGAAATCCCAATGTGGTCCACAGGTAGCAAATCAAACCCTGCACTTTAAATATCCAATCAAGGAGACAGATACAGAGGCAAAGACACCAGATGGGCACAGAGTTCTCAGAGGAAAATGATTGACCCTATCGACTCCATTTGGATTTTGTGCCTTCCAGTCATGTGGGTGTGCCAGCAGAGAAGCTGAAAATGGAAGTAGGCATAGAAGATCCAGTGTTGATGTCAGGGGAAGAAGAGGCACTCCTTGAGAAGGAAGAAAGTATGCACACAGAGACTGAGGAGCTCTAGGGGTACATTGCCTGTGAGGTTTAACTTCTTACGAGCAGGTGGGATGGTAGCGTCCCACCTGGCCAACATCCGGTGAAATTGCAGAGCGCGAAATTCAAAAAGACTAAATTCAAACATTTAACATTCTTGAAAATATGTGTTATACATCAAAATAAAGCTTATCTTCTTGTTAATCCAGCCGCTGTGTCAGGTTTCAAAAAGGCTTTATGACGAAAGCACACCATGCGATTATCTGAGGACAGTGCCCCGCATTCAAAAGCATGCAAAACATTTTTCAACCAGACATGTGTGTGCCACAAAAGTCAGAAATAGCGATTATAATAAATGCCTTACCTTTGAAGATCTTCTTCTGTTGGCACTCAAATGTCCCAGAAACATCACAAATGGTCCTTTTGTTCGATAATGTCCTTCTTTATGTCCCAAAAATGTCAATTTATTTGGCGCGTTTGATTCAGAAATACACTGGTTTCAACTCGCCGAACATGCCTATAAAGTATCTAATAAGTTACCTGTAAACTTGGTCCAAACATTTCAAACAACGTTTTTAATCCAACCTCAGGTACCCTAAAACGTAAATAATCGATCAAATTTAAGATGGAATAAACTGTTTCTAATAGAGGATAAAAACAATGTGGAGTGCTCTCCTGTTCACGCGCACCAAAACTGTAGAGTCCATCTGGAGTGACACTTACAGTGAATAGGACTACTTCTTCATTTCTCAAAAGAAAAACATCGAACAATTTCTAAAGACGGTTGACATCTAGTGGAAGCCATAGGAACTGCAACCAAGTACCTAATAATAAGTGTATCCCATAGAAAAGTATTGGAAAATCCTATGACCTCTATTTTGTTTTCCCCGGATGGTTTGTCCTCTGGGTTTTGCCTGCCAAATCAGTTATGTTATACTGACAGACATTATTTTAACAGTTTTAGAAACTTTAGGAATTTTATGCATATCCTAGCTTCTGGGCCTGATTAACAGGCAGTTTACTTTGGGCACGCTTTTCATCCTGATGTCAAAATACTGCACCCTACCCCAGAGAGGTTAAAGAAGAATATGTCTTATCCTGTGATACTGATGTGCACGAGGTCAAGCACGTGAATTGTTATTTTCTGTGTTCAGAGGTACTCGGGCTTGGCAGGGTTTTAAAGGAGGGAATGTGGCGGAGTCTAGGAATATGACTTTTGCCGTTCTGTTTTGGGACTTTCCAAGACTACTATGAGCCAGGTGACATCACGGTCGGCTCTGAAATGTCCTGGAGAGAGGTGACACGAGTGAGTGTGATGGCAAGTGTGTTGCAAAAAGAGGAGAGGGTTAGAGAACAATAATGAGTAGAGAGGAGTCAACAATGAACCTTTAGGCCTAATTAGCCATTCAAAGGAGAATAATATTACCGTCACAATGTTGCAAAGTACTTCTATTATTTTAGTCCCTGCCAGTCCTCATACAGACTCCATGAACACAGTAACGGGTGTCATTCTTTATTTATTTTTGTTTGATTGTTATTGTGATATCTGAGATAAATAGAGTAAGACTGCTAGCTTGTATTGCTATGTTTTCATTGGTTGTCTTGAAGCTAGGCTACACGTGCACTTGGGGTAGGTTACAGTAGGCTATTCTGTGAACTGTGAAATTGTGCCTGTTGTTACCTGAAACTAGTCGTTTCCACTTCACAATAACAGCACTTACAGTTGATCAGGGCAGCTCTAGCAGGGCAGAAATTTGACGAACTGACTTGTTGGAAAGGTGGCATCCTGCCATGTTGAAATTCATTGTGCTATTCAGTAAGACCATTCTTCTGCCAATGTTTGTCTATCGAGATTGCATGGCTGTGTGCTCAATTTTATACACCTGTCAGCAATAGCTAAATTCACAAATTTTAAGGGGTATAAAAAATACTTTTGTGAATACATATAGTGTAAGTAATAATAACTTGCTATATACAACGAGTACCAGTACAGAGTCGATGTGCATGGATACAAGGTAATTGAGGTAGATAAAGTATCTACATATACAGTGAGAAGAACAAGTATTTGATACACTGCCGATTTTGCAGGTTTTCCTACTTACAAAGCATGTAGAGATCTGTAATTTGTATCATAGTTACACTTCAACTGTGAGAGACGGAATCTAAAACAGAAATCCAGGAAATTACATTGTATGATTTTTAAGTAATTCATTTGTATTTTATTGCATGACATAAGTATTTGATACATCAGAAAAGCAGAACTTAATATTTGGTACAGAAAACTTTGTTTGCAATTACAGAGATCCTATGTTTCCTGTAGTTCTTGACCAGGTTTGCACACACTGCAGCAGGGATTTTGGTCCACTCCTCCATACAGACCTTCTCCAGATCCTTCAGGTTTCGGGGCTGTCACTGGGCAGTACGGACTTTCAGCTCCCTCCAAAGATTTTCTATTGGGTTCAGGTCTGGAGACTGGCTAGGCCACTCCAGGACCTTGTGATGCTTCTTACGGAGCCACTCCTTAGTTGCCCTGTCATGCTGAAAGACTCAGCCACGACCCATCTTCAATGCTCTTACTGAGGAAAGGAGGGTGTTGGCCAAGATCTCGCGATACATGGCCCCATCCATCCTCCCCTCAATACGGTGCAGTCATCCTGTCCCCTTTGCAGAAAAGCATCCCCAAAGAATGATGTTTCCACCTCCATGCTTCACGGTTGGGATGGTGTTCTTGGGGTTGTACTCATCCTTCTTCTTCCTCCAAACACGGCATGTGGAGTTTAGACCAAAAAGCTATATTTTTGTCTCATCAGACCGATTGACCTTCTCCCATTCCTCCTCTGGATCATCCAGATGGTCATTAGCAAACTTCAGACGGGCCTGGACATGCGCTGGCTTGAGCAGGGGGACCTTGCGTGCGCTGCAGGATTTGAATCCATGACGGCGTAGTGTGTTACTAATGTTTTTTTTGAGACTGTGGTCCCAGCTCTCTTCAGGTCATTGACCAGGACCTGCCGTGTAGTTCTGGGCTGATCCCTCACCTTCCTCATGATCATTGATGCCCCACGAGGTGCGATCTTGCATGGAGCCCCAGACCGAGGGTGATTGACCGTCATCTTGAACTTCTTCCATTTTCTAATAATTGCGCCAACAGTTGTTGCCTTCTCACCAAGCTGCTTGCCTATTGTCCTGTAGCCCATCCCATCCCAATTTTATCCCTGATGTCCTTACACAGCTCTCTGGTCTTGGCCATTGTGGAGAGATTGGAGTCTGTTTGATTGAGTGTGTGGACAGGGGTCTTTTATACAGGTAACGAGTTCAAACAGGTGCAGTTAATACAGGTAATGAGTGGAGAACAGGAGGGCTTCTTAAAGAACAACTAACAGGTCTGTGAGAGCCGGAATTCTTACTGGTTGGTTAGTGATCAAATACTTATGTCATGCAATAAAATGCTAATGAATTACTTTAAAATCGTACAATGTGATTTTCTGGATTTTTGTTTTAGATTCCGTTGAAGTGTACCTATGATAAAAATTACAGACCTCTACATGCTTTGTAAGTAGCAAAACCTGCAAAATCGGCAGTCTATGAAATACTTGTTCTCCCCACTGTATCTAGGAATAAAGTGACAGATTATAAACAGCAGTGTAAGTGATAAGTCAAAAAAGTTAGTGCGAAAAGGGTCAATGCAGATAGACTGTGTAGCTATTTTAACTTTTGTCTTGTGGCTTGTGGGTAGAAACTGTTCAAGGTCCTGTTGGTTCCAGACTAGGTGCATTGGTACCGCTTACCATGAGACAGCAGAGAGAACACTCTATGGCTTGGCTGGCTGGAGTTTTTTTATCCATGTTTAGGGTATTTTTCCTCTGACACCGCCTGGTATAGAGGTCCTGGATGGCCAGGAGATTGGCCCCAGTGATGTACTGGGCCTATGCACTACACTCTGTAGTGCCTTGCTATCGGAGACCAAGCAGTTGCCATACAAAGTAGTGATGCAGCCAATCAAGATGCTCTCAATGGTGCAGCTGTAGAACTTTTTGAGGATCTGAGGGCCCATTCAAAATCTATTCAGATTCCCTAGGAGTGGGTGAACAGGGAGTACAGGTGGGACTAACCACACACCCCTTAGGGGCCCCTGTGTTGAATGTCAGCATGGAGGATGTACTGTCGCCTACCCTCACCACCTAGAGCAGCCCGTCAGGGAGTCCAGGATCCAGTTTCAGAGGGAGGTGTTCAGTCTCAGGGTCCTTAGGTTAGTGATGAGCTTGGAGGGCAGTATGGTGTTGAACGCTGAGCTGTAGACAATGAACAGCATTTTCACACAAGTGTTCCTCTTGTCCAGATGGGAAGGGCAGTGTGGAGTGCAATAGAGATTGGATTGCATAATCTGTGGATCTGTTGGGAGGCGGTATGCTAATTAGAATGGGTCCAGGGTGTCTGGACATCCTTTCAAAGCATTTCATGGCTACAGATGTGAGTGCCATTGGGTTACCTTGGCGTTCTTGATCACAGGGTCTATGGTGGTCTGATTGAAACATGTAGGTATTACAGACTGGGTCAGGGAAAATGTTGAAAATGTCAGTGAAGAAACTTGCCAGCTGGTCACAGCATGCTCTGAGTATGTGTCCTGGTAATCTGTATGTGAACATTAACCTGTGTAAAGGTCTTACTCACATTGGATATGGAGAGCATGATCTCGCAGTCGTCCAGAACAGCTGTTGCTCTCATGCGTGGTTCAGTGTTGCTTGCCACGAAGTAAGCATGGAAAGCATTTAGTTTGTCTGGTACACTAGCGTCACTGGGCAGCTCGCAGCTGGGTTTCAGAGCCGGTGTAGTAGGATTCGATCTTGGTCTTGTTTTGCCACATTGCCTGTTTGATCGTTTGTCGGAGGGTGTAGCAGGATTTATTATAAGGATTAGTGTACCGCTCCTTATTAGCGGCAGCTCTAGCCTTTAACTCAGTGTTGATGTTGTCTGTAATCCATGGCTAATGGTTGGGATATGTACGTTCGGTCACTGTGGGGGCAACGTCTTTGATGCACTTATGAATGAAGCCAGTGACTGATGTGGTGAACTCCTCAGTAACATCGTATGAATCCAAGAACATATTCCAGTCCTGTAGCTTAGCATGAGCTTCATCGGACCACTTCCGTGTTGAGTGCGTCACTGGTACTTCCTGTTTGAGTTTTTGCTTGTGAGAAGGAATCAGAAGGATAGAGTTATTGTCATATTTGCCAAATGGAGGGGCGAGCTTTGTATGTGTTTCTGTGTGTGGAGTAAAGATGTTCTAGAGTTTTTTTTTCTCCTCTAGTTGCACATGTAGCATGCTGGTAGAAATGAAGTCAAACGGATTTCGGTTTCCCTGCATTAAAATCACAGGCCAGTAGCAGTGCCACCTCTGGATGAGCGTTTTCTTGTTTGCTTACGATCCTATACAGCTCATTGAGTGCGGACTTAGTGCCAGAATCAGTTTGTGGTGGTAAATAGACAGCTACAAAAATATAGATGAGAAATCTCTTGGTAAATAGTATGGTCTACAGCTTTTCATGAGGTATTCTAACCTAGGCGTGCTTACACGAAGCTGCTGTTTGGTCCTGCCGATGAATAGAAAAACAGCAAGGTGCATATTATCCATGTCTTTGTTCAGCCATGACTCAGAGAATCATAGGATATTACAATTCTTCAGGTCCCGTTGATAGGATAGTCTCGAACAGAGCTCATCCAGTTTGTTCTCCAGTGATTGAATGTTCGCCAATAGAACGGAGGGTATAGGCCGTTTATGCACTCGCTGACGTAGTTTTCATCAGGGTGCCTGCACGAAGAGTCACGAGGATTAGGGCCTGGTCCAGAGTGAGCAGTATGTCCTGTGCCTACGACTCATTGATGTAAAAATCGTCATCCAAATCGAGGTTAGTGATCACTGTTTTGATGTCCAGAAGTTATTTTCCATCATAGGAAATGATGGTGAAAACATTGTAATGATCAGTGCAGAAAAACACAAAATAGCAGCATTGATCATGAGCCTGTAAAAGGGCTGCAATTCATTGTAGCACCATTAGATACAGACAATACCACAACAGATACCATACACACTAAACAGGTAGGAACATAAATTATTTGCAAACCTGTTGGTGGTTAAGAGAGTATGGTCCACAACCCATTTATAAAAGTTACATTGTATTAGCGAAGGACATTTCTGTCACATTGACTGACAAAGCTCCACACTAACAGAGAGCAGTAGAGTAATACATCACAGAGAATGTAATGCAGTGAAGCACACTGTCATGGCATGCTGAATCACCTGTTAAATTGGGACAGGAGTAGTGTAGATGGTAATCCGAGGGGTAGGTGCCTTGGTGGGGCAATAGTCTAAGACACTAGACATCTTCACTCCTCTACCTGTAGAGGGCAGCGATGACACACGGCACAGCCTGAACCATGCAGTCATCTGCTTTGCTCCTGGCCACATTCCCTGTGCTCTGCACCACATGCCTCGCTCTGTGGTAATGTTATAGCAATTCTGATCATTCTTACTGAAATGATCAACAGCAAAGATAGCAATATTATCAACATATTTACCTTCAAAGCCAGGAATGTTGTCTGAAACTATTTTTCTCAACTGTTTGTTAAAAATAATTTGTCAGGTAATGAAATAAATCGCTTTTTTTCATGTAGGATTTGCTGAAATAATAGTAATCGTTATTTAACAATTTAATGAATTTGAATTATTTGAAACATTTTCGTAAAAAATGTACTTTCACAACTTTAAACTACATCCTCAATTGATGGTGATTTAAAGCTGAATTACATTAAGATGACACAATTTAAATGTTTTAAATTTGATAAAGTGTCTGTTTTCACTCCAAAGCCCACATCTTTCACTAAGACTAAAGTAAAATAAGATTAAGATAAAATAAAGAAGGGGAAAATAAATATTATGAATAGAGACTGCCAGTATAGAGACCCCCCCCCACACACACACACCCACACACCTTGTGAGTACAGTACTCTATGTTTAGGCTACAGTGAGGATATCAGATCACTGCACACGTACACAAACATGCTGTGACACTGCTCGCTGCTTGGTCACTTGTGTCAGATGATTGTTGCACGTCACTCAGGGACAGAAGGTCCAGGGTTCAAATCCTCATTGGTGTTTCAGACTCTCTGAGCCCAGATTCCCATCCAACATAATGTACAGTATTGGAGGAGTAATGCCTGCAATGGCACATTAACAGGACATGGACCTATTTTTTTCCTGGCTGTTTGTACATGTGGTAGACCAAGTGAGCAAGTCTGCTGGACTGGCTGGAAGCACAATGTAGTGCTAAAATCATTAGCACCGTACCATGTCTCTATCACAAACTAGTCATAGAGATACACGTTGAGCTAACACTAACCTTCCGGTCATACATCTTTACAGCATGTTGATCGCTCATGTGCATGTCTCAAACCCTGAAATCAATCCTGCTGTGTTTTCTGATTGCAAGGGTATCTATTATACACAGGGAGAGCATCCACTACGCTCCACTGTAAAACCATTGCAGATACTGTAGGTTCTTCTGTGTAATGACTCACAATTTGATCACAATTGTGAAGCTGTGGTCGAGCTCTTCTCCATTCATCTTACACAATAGGTGCTGCCTCACCAATTCCTAATATATTAACCTTGCAAGCTGCACTTTGGAGAGAGGGTTGTTGTGTCACATAATAAGCTGTTGAGAGTGAAATATAGGAGACAAGCCTGGGTCGTCATGGCAATCCTCCAAACACCTTTTAAACAGGGTTTGGTAATTGCGAAACAACAGTGCCTATAATTTATATTGTATGTTCATGGCAAAAAGGAATTCTGCATAATTACTCTACTGTTTTTCAGTATCTACAAAATATGCACATTCAGTACTATTGCAAAGCACACCCGTATATCATATTAAGTCATAAATAATGTGCCAGTGGAATTAATTAATTTTGTGCACCGCTCCTCCTTGCACAGTGTTTTACATTTAACTATGTCAGCTATTATTGATGCACTCCTTAAACAATGACATATCACATGAGTTTTAAGATGGACTCGTTTTTTTTTCTGAGCGATTTACTAGAAAATCCCTTGTAGATTTGGTGCAAGGAGACAGATATTTAGGCTTACAGTATATTCGGAAAGTATTCAGACCCCTTTACTTTTCCACATTTTGATACAGTATGTTACAGCCTTATTCAAAAATTGATAAAATCTTTTTATTTATTTATCAATCTACACACAATACCCCAAAGGAAAAACTGATGTTAAACTTAAATATCACATTTACATAGAGTTGACGTCGGAAGTTTACATAAACCTTACACGGAACCCAAACCGGCTGTGTTCGTGCGCCATCGTGCATAAATGTATTTTGTACCCCCACACCAAACGAGATCACGACATGCAGGTTAAAATATCAAAACAAACTCTGAACCAATTATATTAATTTGGGGACAGGTCGAAAAGCATTAAACATTTATGGCAATTTAGCTAGCTAGCTTGCACTTGCTAGCTAATTTGTCCTTTTTAGCTAGCTTGCTGTTGCTAGCTAATTTGTCCTGCGATATAAACATTGAGTTGTTATTTTACCTGAAATGCACAAGGTCCTCTACTCCTCCAATTAATCCACACATAAAAAGGTCAACCGAATCATTTCTAGTCATCTCTCCTTCCAGGCTTTTTCTTCTCTTGACATTATATTACGATTGGACACTTTCGTAAATTAGGTGTTACCGCCACTGACCTCGTTCGTCTTTCAGTCACCCACGTGGGTATAACCAATGAGGAGATGGCACATGGGGATCTGCTTCTACAAACCAATGAAACCAATGACAAACCAATACAAACGAGATGGGAGAGGCAGGACTTGCAGCGCGATCTGCATCAGAAATAGAACTGACTTATATTTTAGCCCTTGGCAAAGCAGACGCTCGTTGGTGCACAGCAGCAGTGTCGGCGCAATACTTGAATAACATAGATTTCTAAATTTATTTTGCAGTTATTTTGCAGTCCATGTAGTCAGCCTGTTAGCCAAATACATTTAAACTCAGTTTTTCACAATTCCTGACATTTATTCCTAGTAAACATTCCCTGTCTTAGATCAGTTAGGTTCACCACTTTATTTTAAGGACGTGAAATGTCAGAATAATAGTAGTAAGAATTATTTCTTTCAGCTTTCATTGCTTTCATCACATTCCCAGTGGGTCAGAAGTTGACATACATTCAATTAGTATTTGGTAGCAATGCCTTTAAGTTGTTTAACATGGGTCAAACGTTTCGGGTAGCCTTCCACAAGCTTTCCACAATAAGTTGGGCGGATTTTGGCCAATTCCTCCTGACAGAGCTGGTGTAACTGAGTCAGGTTTGTAGGCCTCCCTGTTCGCACACACTTTTTCAGTTCTGCCCACAAATTTTCTATGGGTATAAGGTCAGGGCTTTGTGATGGCCACTCCAATACCTTGACTTTGTTGTCCTTAAGCCATTGTGCCACAACTTCGGAAATATGCTTGGGGTCATTGTTCATTTGGAAGACCCATTTGCGACCAAGCTTTAACTTCCTGACTGATGTCTTGAGATGTTGCTTCAATATATTCACAAAATATTCCATCCTCATGACGCCATCTATTTTGTGAAGTGCACCAGTCCCTGCTGCAGCAAAGCAGCACCACAACATGATGCTGCCACCGCCATACTTCACGGTTGGGACCGTGTTCTTCGCCTTGCAAGCCTCCCCCTTTTTCCTCCAAACATTTCTCAAAAAAGTACAATCTTTGACCCCATGTGCAGTTGCAAATTGTAGTCTGGCTTTTTTATGGCGGTTTTGGAGCAGTGGCTTCATCCTTGCTGAGAGGCCTTTCAGGTTATGTCGGTATAGGACTCGTTTTACTGTGGATATAGATACTTTTGTACCTGTTTCCTCCAGCATCTTCACAAGGTCCTTTACTGTTGTTCTGGGATTGATTTGCACTTTTCGCATAAAAGTACGTTCAACTCTAGGAGACAGAACGCTTCCCCAGATCTGTGCCTTGACACCATCCTGTATCGGAGCTCTACGGACAATTCCTTCGACCTCATTTCTTGATTTTTGCTCTGTCATGCTATGTCAACTTTGGGACCTTATATAGACAGGTGTGTGCCTTTCCAAATCATGTCCAATCAATTACATTTACCACAGGCGGACTCCAATCAAGTTGTAGAAACATCTCAAGGATGATCAATGGAAACAGGATGCACCTGAGCTCAATTTCGAGTCTCATAGCAAAGGGTCTGAATACTTGTGTAAATAAGGTATGTCTGTTGTTTATTTTAAATACGTTTGCAAAATAATCTAAACCTGTTTTTGCTTTGTCTTTATGGGGTATTATGTGTATATTGCTGAGTTTTTAAAATTTGATACATTTTAGAATAATGCTGTAAAGTAACAAAATTTGGAATAGTCAATGGGTCTGAATACTTTTCTAAGGCTCTTCCACAAGCTTCCCACAATAAGTTGGGTGGATTTTGATCTTACATTATCATACATTTTTTTAATCACAATTTGCCATCTTCTTATACATGACCAAGTCTTTATCTAATATCGAGACATGTCTTGTACTTTATGTAAACAACTCTAAGAGATATTGATACTAACCCTAATAATAATATATGGACTGTTTAATTACATCACGGCTACTTAGAACACGAGATAGGCTATGTTAAATCAACAAAGATCACTTCATTAAGACATTTACTTGCCCTTAACATTGATATGGGTTATGTCATCCTAGTGACCATGCACAGAGCCCCCAAGTGTTCATACAATTCAGAATTGTCATATCACAGGGCATCCATCACAGTTTGCAATTCTTCATAAATGTTTACTGTTTCTTCTAAATGAGGTTGCTACCCACATCTTATGGACCTGGGTCAAATACATACAGTACATACCGGTTTATAATACTTTAAAATACTTGAGGTGCCCTTGATTTTATCTTGCCTGGCAATGTAACTAATTCAATACTCCCATAAGTGCAAACTTCACCCACCCAGCATGCAGCTAATCCCATAGATATACTATACAAAATGGTCTCTGTATGTAGACATGCTTAGTTTCCCCTGGCCTCCCTACACCAGCATCTCCTTAGACTGGATTTTGCACGTGTTAACAAGCTGGGAGTTTGTGGAGTTATGGAGGCATACACTGACATGTATCAGATTAATACTTCTGAATCTAAATGCATTTTTAAAAACCATACAACATTTTTGTAAGTCTTACATTTTCTCTTTTGTCTGTTTTTTTCCCCAGCTCTTTTTTAATAAATAAGAGATGTCTGTGATGGCTGCTCAACAAAGAAAGAGCTGTCTTCAGCTGTAACCTCTCCGCACCGGAGTCTGGAACATGACACATGTCAGCCTATGATAAATGGTGCAGAGTCTCAGTAATTTCACCAGGAATGCCCTTGAGATGCCCAAGACCCTGATCGCAAATGTTATTGTTGAATTAAACCATAAAAATAAACCGCATTGACATGATAGGAAACACACCAAAAAATAAAAATATATTAACATTTTGTTCTCTTCCTTTCCCTGCATTAATTTTAGTGCTGGAGTGTGTAACAGGAAGAGCAATTGTGTGTGTGTGTGTGTGTGTGTGCGTGTGTGTGTGTGTGTAACACAATTATGTATTTATCAATTATGCATACCAAGCTGCGTCCTCATTGCATGCGCAGACCAGCTGGCTGGAGTGTTTACAAACATATTCAACCTCTCCCTTTCCCAGTCTGTTGCCCCCACTTGCTTCAAGATGTCCATCATAAATCCAATACCTAAGAAGCTAGGGTAATTGAACTAAATCACCCCGTAGCACTCACTTCTGTCATCAATATATATATATATATATATATATAATGACAACGGAGGGGATGGCTGCAGTTTTACATTTCCTAACCAACTGTGCTATTTTGTTAGTTTTTTTCATGTTGTTTGTAACTTATTTTTTTAAACTTATTTTGTACATAATGTTGCTGCTACTGTCTCTTATGACTGAAAATAACTTCTGGACAAGAGAACAGCGATTTCTCACCAGGAACTGGACAAAGATTTTTTCTTTGTCGTGTCCGACTCGAAGAATATACTGCTTTCTTGGCAATGGGCCCAAATCCCCATAATTTGCGTGAAGAAAAGATGGAGATAAAGGGGGCGGAGGTCAGGCTGCCTTCTGAGAATTCGTAGGCGAGTGAGTAAACCTCCACTGCCATCCATTCTATTGGCCAACATTCAATCATTGGAAAACAAAATGGATGATCTACGATCAAGATTATCCTACCAACGGGACATTAAGAACTGTAATATCTATTGTTTAACAGAGTCTTGGCTGAGCGACGACACAGATAATATAGAGCTGTCAGGATATTCCATGCATCGGCAGGACAGAAATGCTACGTCTGGTAAGACGAGTGGTGATGTGTGTCTATTTGTTAATAACAGCTGGTACGCAATGTCTAATGTTAAAGAAGTCTCGAGGTATTGCTCTCCTGAGGTAGAGTTCCTTATGATAAGCTGTAGACCACACTCTCTATCAATTATATATTATTCGTAGCCGCCTATCTACCACCACAAACTGATGCTGGCACTAAGACTGCACTCAATGAGCTGAATAAGACCATAAGCAAAAAAGAAAATGCTTATCCAGAAGTGCCGCTCCTAGTGGCCGGGGACTTTAATGCAGGCAAACTTAAATCCATTTGACCAAATTTCTACCAGCATGTCACATGTGCAACCAGAGGAAAGAAACTTTAGACGACCTTTACTCCACTCAGAGAGGTACATACAAAGATCTCCCTCACCCTCCATTTGGCAAATCTGACCATAATTCTATCCTCCTGATTCATGCTTAAAAGCAAAAACTAAAGAAGGAAGTACCAGTGACTTGCTCAATACGGAAGTGATCATATGATGAGGATGCTAAGATACAGGACTGTTTTGCTAGAACAGAATGGAATATATTCCGGGATTCATCCAATGGCATTGAGGAGTATCCCACCTTAGTCATAGGCTTCATCAATACATGCATCAACGACATCGTCCCCACAGTGACCATATGTACATATCCCAACCGGAAGCCATGGATTACAGGTAACATCTGCATCGAGTTAAAGGCTAGAGCTGCCGCCTTCACGTAATGGGACAGAAATCCAGCTACACCCTCAGACGAACCATCAAACAGGCAAAGCGTCAATACAAGATTAAGATTGAATCCTCCTACACCGACTCTGCCGCTCATCGGATGTGACAGGGCCTGAAAACTATTACGGACTACAAAGGGAAACCCAGCCAGGAGCTTCCTAGTGATGTGAGCCTACCAGACGAGATAAATGCCATTTATGCTCGCTTCAAGGCAATCAACAATGAAGCATTCTTGAGAGCACCAGCTGTTCCGGACGACTGTGTGATAACGCTCACGGTAGCCGAGGTGAGCAAGACCTTTAAACAGGTCAACAATCACAAAGCCGCTGGGCCAGATGGATTACCAGGACAAGTACTCAAAGCATGTGCTGACCAACTGGCAAGTGTCTTCACTGACATTTTCAACCTCTCCCGGACCGAGTCTGTAATGTTTCAAGCAGACTACCATAGTCCTTGTGACCAAAGAAGTTAATGTAACCTGTCTAAATGATTACCACCCCGTTGCACTCACGGCGGTAGCCATGAAGTCATTTGAAAGGCTGGTCATGGCTCACATCAACAGCATCATCCCGGATACCATAGAACCACTCCAAATACCGCCCCAACGGATCCACAGATGACGCAATATCAATCACACACCACACTGCCCTTTCCCACCTGGACAAAAGGAACACCTATGTGAGAATGCTGTTCATTGACTACAGCTCGGAGTTCAACACCATAGAGCCCACAAATCTCATCAGTAAGCTGAGGACCCAGGGACTAAACACATCCCTCTGCAACTGGTTCCTGGTCTTCCTGATGGGCTGCTCCCAGGTGGTAAGGGTAGGCAACAACACATCTGCTTCGCTGATCCTAAACACAGGGGCCTCTTATGGGTGCATACTTCAGGGGTGCATACCCTGCTGTACTCCTTGTTCACCCATGATTGCTTGGCCAAGCATGACTCCAACACCATCATTACGTTCACTGAAGACACAACAGTGGTAGGCTTGATCACCAACAATTATGAGACAGTCTATAGGGAAGAGGTCAGAGACTTGGCAGTGTGGACAACAACCTCTCCCTCAATGTGAGCAAGATCGTGGACTACAGGAAAAAGCAGGCTGATCATGGACTACAAGAAAAAGGTGGGCCGAACAGTCCCCCATTAACATCGATGGGGCTGTAGTGGAGCGGGTCGAGAGTTCCAAGTGCCTTGGTGTCCACATCATCAACAAACTATCATGGTCCAAACACACCAAGACGTGAAGAGGGCACGACAACACCTTTTCCCCTTCAGGAGACTGAAAAGATTTGTCATGGGTCCCCAGATCCTCAAAAGGTTCCTCAGCTGCAACATCACCGCCAGGTATGGCAACTGCTCGCCATCTGAACTTAAGGCACTACAGAGGGTAGTACATCACTGGGGCCTGCTGTCCAGGACCTATATACTAGGCGGTGTCAGAGGAAAGCCCAAAAAATTGCCAAAGACTCCAGTCACTCTAGTCATAGACTGTTCTCTCTGCTAACGCACGGCAAGCGTTTCCGGAATGCCAAGTCTAGGACCAAAAGGCTCCTTAACAGCTTCTACCCCAAGCCATAAGACTGCTGAACAATTAATCAAATGGCCACCCGGACAATTTACATTAACCCCTGCTGCTACTCGTTGTTTATTATTACTTTATTACTATGCACAGTCACTTCACCCCTACCTACATGTACAAATTACCTCGACTAACCTGTACCCCCGCACATTGACTCGGTACCGGTACCCCCTGTATATAGCCTCGCTATTGTCATTTTATCGTGTTACTTTTTTATGATTTATTACTATGGTTTATTTGGTAAATGTTATTTAACTCTTTCTTGAACTGCACTGTTTGTTAAGGGCTTGTAAGTAAGCATTTCAGGGTAAGGTCTTCACCTGTTTTATTTGGCGTATGTGACAAAGTTTGATTTGATTTGAAGTGCTTTGAGAGGCTAGTCAAGGACCATATCACCTCCATCTTGCCCGACACCCTATGCCCTACAAAAATGTGCATACCAGCCCAACAGATATACGGAGGACACAATCGCAGTCGCTCGGCACACTGGGACAAGGGGAATAGCTATTTAAGAATGCAGTTCATCGTCTACATCCCTGTTTTCTACCCCATAGTGCCCTCCAAGCCCATCGCTAAGGTCAGGGTCCTGGTTCTGAACTCCTGCCTGTGAAACTAAACAAACACTTGTTCGCTAAAAACAGTAAGATAAATCTACATGTAGGTTGAGCCTATTCTCCTTTTGTTTCTTAAATCTTCCTCGCAATTCTTGTTCACACCGCTCGTTCTGTGGGTAAGTAAATGTTCCTACCACTGTCTCTCCCAAGCATCTTCGACCGGTGTTTTGGCTTACTGCTCCGCATACTACTTGTATCCACAGCACTAACTTGAGAGTTGGTGATCTCCTGCTCGTTTAGTAAAGTGCAAAAAAATAAAAATAAAAATGTGTAAAAGTTTCTCTCAAATCCCTCTCCCCTGAATTCTGCAAATTATAAAAAGTATGTTCATCTACCAGGGTCAAAATATCCTGTGGCGTGCAACAGGGTTCGATAATTGGACCTTTGTTATTCCTAATCTATATCAATGACCTTGCCTTCTACCGTACTTCCCATTCTCTATGCCGATGATACCAATTTGATTTTATCACACAAGAATTTTGATTAACTAATTAATGAAGCCAATTCAGGCATGGCCACATTTTCTGAATGATTCCAGATTAACAAATTATCTTTAAATGTTAAAAAAAATCAAACTTTATTGTATTCACTAGTAAGAAAAATACATATTGTAAAAAAGAATGAGCCAGAATCCCAATTGGTGGGAATGAAATGGATCAAGTCTCACCCACTAGATTCCTCAGCACTCTAATTGATGAAAAGTTATCCTGGAAAGATCACATTCAATTTGTCTGCAGCAAAGTGATGAAATCTGTTGGTATCATCAGAAAGATTAGTGGTTTCGCCTTGCTTCCTAACTGTATACTATAGCTTAATTTACCCAAATCTCATTTACTGTAATATTGTGTGGGCCAGTACATATGCCCCGTACCTACACAAATTACTCCTCTAATTACCTGGCTCCATCGGAACCTTTGTTTAAGAAACTCAATATCTTGTCTATTTACAACATTAATGTACGCCAATGCACTTTAATCTACAAATACTCATACCTCCCAGACAGTTTACCAAAACCCATCAATGGATTCTTCCAGGTTAATTCTGAAATCCATCTATATAACATAAGACACTGTGATAACCTTCATCCTCCCCACTGCCGTGCCTCACAGTCAATTCTCTATCAGATAAAGTGGTACCATACACGTGAATTCTTATCTTCACATTGCCAAAATATCATCATCCCTCAATACTTCAAGTGAAGACTGGGGGTCAGCCTGATGAGCCAAACTACTCAGTAATCTCCTCCATATAGCCTAAAACTCACAAACTCACATACACATTTAAACAAAACAAATACTTTTTTTTACATTTTTGTGATTACTGATCAATTCATTTATACATTTATAATTGGTAGGTTTTGCTATCTGGTTTAACAAACTTTTTTTATTTTTGTGCTTGTATTGTTTTTTTTGTGGTGTGGTTTTCATATAAGCTCTTGTGCTTCCAAATGCACCTGCACACCATTTTTTTATTAGTCTTTTTTTATCTGAATTGTTATTTCACTTGTTTTCTTTGGTGAAAATAAATTAAACTTAAACTCAACACCACCACGCTGATACTCAACAGGGCTGTGTGCTCAGCCCACTCCTCTATTCCCTGTTCACCCATGAAGGCGTACACGTACACGTACAACTCCAACTCAATCATCAAGTTTACTGATGACACGACAGTGGTAGGCCTGATTTCCAACAATGACGAGAAAGCCTACCGGGAGGAGGTTAGAGCCCTGGTGGATTGGTGTCACAAAAATAACTCCCTCAATGTTAAAAAATAAACCAAAGGAGCTGATCGTGGACTACAGGAGACAGAAGAGGAAGCACGCCCCCATCCACAACAACGAGGCCCCAGTGGAGCGGATCAAAAGCTTCAAGGTCCTTGGCGCGCACATCACTGAAATGGACCTGAAATGGTCCCACTACACCAACACCGTGGTGAAGAAGGTAAAACAGCACCTCTACAACTTCAGGCACTGAAGAAATTTGGCGTGGCCCCTAACTGCTACAAATGCAACATTGAGAGCACTCTGTCGGCCTTCATAGCCGCCTGGTAAGGCCACTACATCGGCCTCGACCGCATGGCTCTCCAGAGGGTGGTGTGGTCAGCCAAAAGCATAACTGGGGGCATGCTGCCTGCCTTCCAGGACATGTATTTTTTGTTTTTATTTATAGTTTTTAAATTTAATTTGTACTTTTTTGGGGGGGGTGGCAGGTAGCCTAGTGGTTAGAGAATTGGGCCAGTAACTGAAAGGTTGCTGGATTGAATCCCCGAGCTGACAAGGTAAAAATCTGTTGTTCTGCCCCTGGACAAGGCAGTTAACCCACTGTTCCCCAGTAGGCCGTCATTTTAAATAAACATTTGTTCTTAACTGACTTGCCTAGTTAAATAAAGGTTAAATAAAAAAGTAAAAAATATCCAGGCCATCAGACTGTTGGCCAGCTACCTGCCCGGTACTCTGCCCTGCACCTTGAGAATAATGCTGCATATACAGTACTACAGTACATGACCAAATGTGCTGTATTCTCGACATAGCCCATCACAATATACCTACTACTGTGTGTACCGTTTTCTTTCCAAAGTATACAGTATACCGTCTATACACACGCTCACTCTAATGTAACTACTGTAGATTGTTAATTGGATCCATTCTGTCATTTCTTGATTTCATGTTTAGATTTTTTAAATTATTTGTGTATTTGTTTTGCATTTGCCAGAGACATTCTACTGCACTGTTGGAGCTAGTTATATAAGTATTTCGCTGCACCTGCTATATGCATCTATATGCATCTGTGTACGCAACCAATAAACTGTGATTTGATTTGATTAGTATTATTGGTATAACAGTATAGAAGCAGCTTTCATTTTGATCACTGGTAAATCGGAACATTTTAAAGCTATTATTTGTTTTCACTCCCTCATGGTACTTCAGTCTAGTTCAGTTTTGCACAAATAATATCATTAGTATATATACATTGGTATAACGTTGTTTAACCAAAACAATTGCATTTGATATGCCCCCTCAGATGTTTCTCATATACTTTCTCATATTCCATGTTTTACTGCATACTGCATCTTTTTAGGATAATCTATTGAACTTTAAATGTTGATTCAAGTGCCTTTGTGTTCAAGGGGAATTGCCATTGGAAATGTAGTTGCGATAAACCATGGCCTATCCCTCATGTAGACAGCCCAGTCATAATGATAGCAGATAAAAACAACAAAAATGATCACCGCTGGTTTAATTCATGAAACGTACAGTACCTCACGTTCCCATTTGTGGTGATTTGCATCACAAATAATCCCAAAACTACTGCTAAACTACCCTCTGTGCTGTCCCTTCCGTCCTTTGACAAATAGGACCGTGGAATCTTTTAATTGGGAGGGAAGATGTTGCAGATGTATTAGGGCTCAGATGGGAAAACGGATGAGGCCGTCACACAACATGGCAAGGAGCGGCGAAGCTCGGTCCCCCATCGCCCAGCCCTATCCTTAACGTCATGAGTGTGCCACAATTCTACACTGTCATCCGCACAGTGCCACAGGGGCTCCTAGAGGACAGGGGAGGACCTCCCTGACCAAGATTGGGGTTCAACCTATCATTGGCACAGCTTGGCTTTTCACCATTTAGAGAACCTTCACAGCCACAAGGACTCATCATACTGAGCTTACAAAAAACATCCCCCACTCATACTGCTGACTTCCACTATGAGCAATAGGGACCAATCTAGAGACCAATGATACACCAACCTAAGACCACACATCCACTGGACAGAGAACAACATGCTAATGTACTATTCATTACTAGTAGACAGAGAATGTTTGTACCAAGCTCTGCATTGGTCATTTCTCATAAACAGTAGACAGTGCTCCTTGTCTCAATGGGTCCCGAAGTTGGTCAAAGAGGACCTCTTTTGAAATATAGCCCCAGTTTGGTTATGACTGTTCAGCTGGCTGCCTTCAATTTTATACCTGCAAAGTTTCAATCTAGGCCTTCTCTACCTCCTTTAACATTCAATGCCCCCATCCACCCTCCCCCACTTTCTTCTCCTTTTTTTCAGGGTTACTCGTAGAGACTGCTCTTGTGCTGTTATTTTCAACCCTGGTGTACTAGGGGTTTGGTATGTATTCTGGAAATACTTCAAAGAAAAGCAAAAAGGCAGCAATTTTCTGCTTGAATATCCCTCTGACTAAATCCATTGATCATCCTTGGGGTTCCTGAGAGAGAGGGAGTGAGCTGGAGAGGCGTGTTTTATCCTCTAATAACTCCTACCTTCACCCCTTCCTGCCTCTCCGTTGTTGTGTTGTTGTTGGTCACACCTCTGCTCTATTCCTTGGAGAGCCAGTGAGATTGAAGTTATTTTACGCTTCAGCTCCCCGGGCCCCAATTTGAAAACTCTGCGTGTCAGTTTTCACACGATGCTGTCATATGGCAAGGAGCATATCAGGCTTATGCAAGGAGCATTGCTGTTTTTTCCCCAAAGTTTTTTTTCTTAAGGCATCTGGTGGAGGATTCTTAGCGTGTGACATCTAGGCCAAGTAAAAAAGCTAACTTCAATTTCAGATGTGGGATTGCATACAGCCATTATTTGTATGGTGTTCAAATTACTTTGATTTACTGTTCAGTAATATGCTTAATTTTCTATTACGTATTTTTTGTGCATCCATTCATCAGCTATCAACACCTCTTTTTAAGCAGTAGTTAGTTTATTGGGAAGATTCTGGCCACATTCTAAATGACTAGTTTTTTTCTGATTTTGACTCGCAATGAAACTTCTTGCACTCTGCAACAGGAAAAGTAAGGACAGATTTAAAGGGCCTTTGTAAGATGGTCTGTAGCTGCTGTTGCAAATGATGGCGATTACACAATTAGTTACATGTTCTTTACCACTATTGTGTTTTTAGAGTGGGCATGACGGTGGTGTGGTGGTAGCATTCGGATGTCAGGATCATAAGTCAGTCCTGTCCAGGGCTGCACGGCTGGCACAGGCACCTCTCAGACACCTCCTCACCTGCCAGCATGATCTATCTACTGTAGACTCAATAAACTGCAGCTAATTGGGAGGTGATGACAGACAAGCTCGGCTCCATTTGCAGTGGTTTGGAGACAACCCATTCACTTTCCCCTCCATGGCTCACGTGAGCCCTCATGGTGGGGCACAGCTTTTTCACTCACCTCTGTGCACACAGTTGGTTCCCGATGTCACCACAATCTGATAGAACATTGAAACAAGCCACAGAGAAAACAAACCCCCTGCATTCTTTGAAAGGACAAGCTGGTGGTGCACATGTATTTTTTCCTACGCTGATGGTAGATTAGATCAAAGGCATTTCTCCTCTGTTGCTTCAGGTAATGCTGGTACAGTACAGTAACATTCCAGGAACACAACTAAGCGATTCTCTTGACATGGAATTTAGATGTTTGGCATCTGACCCTTAATCAGACAAAATACTGTTAAAGGATAGTTTCTGGGCTTTCGGATCATTGTCAGCGTGCTGCACAATGTCAGTTGTAGGAGACAATACAGTAAACTTCTCTAACAGACATTCAATTAATGGAAAATAACTATTTGGTTATTTCAATTTCAGTTAGGATGCATATTAATTTTGAGTGTGTTTTTCCCCCACCATGGACCCAATCTCTAGTTCTAGATATGTTCTACCTGAAATGTAGATACATTTACTCTAAAAAAAAATTTGAAAGCATCTATACCATGGTAATAACTTTATTTTCCTCTGCTTGATTGCTGGAGCCTAAGCCTTGACACTTGTGATGCACTCTGCCAAGAACATTAAGTATTCGAAAGTGATAAAGCTTCAATTTGCTAGACCATTACACTAATTACTGCAATAATTAAGTAACTACTTGATTAGAACTAATGGGTACCTAATTATCCAGGAAAAAAGGATCAGGTGGTAATTAATAGAGTCAAGCTGATGTCTTATGACTTACCGTCCCCGATTACCAGACATTAGGGATTGAAACGGGTAAAAACAAACAATGCCATTTGAGTGTTTATCTAGACCCCTGTAGCTGAGGCAAACACTGCTAGTATGAAATAGTATCAACAGGGTGTGTCGATAATGACACGCAAAGACAATCAACAATTCAATTCTTCATCCTCGTCAGCAGTAGGACAGTATTATTTATACTGTGATTGTCAGTGGTCACTTGCTGCGGTGTTTGAAAAGCTAACAACAGTGAATAGACATAATGTATATGGTATTACTCTCACAGTGCGTTGAGCCATTGCGTTGGTGATATTGCTTAACAGTATGACATTTTGCCCTTGATGAATCAGCAATGTGATTATTCCAAAAACTATAAACAGATCCACAATAAATCATGGATGAATCAATACAACTATATTCATACAACTATATAAATATATAAATATTTGTATTACAACACATAGTACTTTTAAGAAAAGAGGTTAGGTCACCAAGATAGTATATTGCCACAAAGTAAAGGTTTTACCTTAAAATCATTGTGGTTTAATATGCAGTAAAATACTCATTCTTAGAGTTTGCATGATTCTTGATGATTGTTGTGGTAAAATGAAAAACTTCAATAAAGAAATATTACATTCAAGAAAACAAAAAGTTTGAATCACATTTCACCATGGACATTTTCAGCACCTCAGACATAAAGATGAATCTAAATGTATACGTAGAACTATACAACTTGCATAACATGTATTATCTTAACATAAAAGGCTTTTAGTAAGGGTGTTGCAAAGGTATATCAAGTAGAAAACCAAGGTATTATCCATCAATCTGCCTGCATTTAATGTGTAATTGTTTTATGATGGGCAGCAGTCAAAATGGCTCTACATGTATAATATGCATGACTATGAGTTCTACCAAAAGTGAAATGTGAAGGTTTTTGATGTATAGGTTTTTAAAATATTTTTTATTCATGTTTGAATAATATGTGCCTGGAGCGTGAGCTATAAATTAGAACGGAGAATTGGGATATACGTTTTTCTGAGTAGCCCTTGTATATTCCCATTTATTTATTTAAATGAAAGTATTACTGTTATACAGATTAAACCTGCAAATGTTGAGAATTCTGCATTTGTTAAGACATATAGATAGTAGATTGGAGTAGGAAGGAGTCAATTCGTATAGCCCTACCAACTGTTAAAAAATGGCTATGTCAACGTTGTTTCCACGTAATTTCAATGACAAAAAATATATTTGATGACTTTGAATCAATGTGGAAAACTGACTGGATTTGCAAAAAGTCAGGGAATTTCTTTTTGTTTACAACCATTTTTTTCTTTCCGAAATCCAATGACATGGTGACATTTGCTGTTGATTTCACATTGAATTCACATTAGTTGTAATTCAAAACTAGATGTTGATTGGACGACTGTGCCCAGTGGGTGACTTCTGGCCATTTCGTCGAGGGAACAAAATGTGTGATGTGAATATGAATACAGTAAACTAACAGGCATGACACAGATTATGATTTACAGACCCCAAATGTTTTTAAAGTATCAGCTATAATGGGAAAACACTATAATGCAATGGTGGGAGTATAATGCATCAGAGTAGGTCATTATTTTGGAACTGTAGAGCATACACTACTGTATGTTTTGAGTCTGGTTCTACAGTAATTTAATGACATCAGCTCTCAGTCATTACAATTACACTATTAACCCTGAATCAAGCCACACTGTACTTTTTACACACCTTCTGGTTAAATAGGGACAGTAAATCCTCTATAATCTCTGAAACTATTAGGGAGGAGAGGAGTAACCACTAACTATACAACTACTGTACACTATAAAACTACTGTAAAAACATTAACTATACAACTATTGTTGGGCACAAACTATACACACATTGTTCTCATACAATGTAGTCAGTGGTACACACTGTAAGCATATTGTCACGTTGCAAGAGGGTGTACTTTAACAACGCCTGTCACTGCAGCTGTAGTTGAACCATACAGGAAAAGATAAGAGGCCAGTATGGAGGAGAGGGTGTGTGGACTCCAGCTGTTTTTTCCTACCAGAGCCCAATTGAGGGGTTTCTAACAAGATTAATATTAAGGGCACCGTTACAATACAGTATGTATGTTGTCTCCTGCACAATGGTCACTGAGAGCAGATGCCTTTGATGTTGAGACAGGGTAAAAAATAGTGCTTTCTCTAAAGTTTTCTACCTACTTTCGGCAACTCAAAACTAGGGCTCGTGATGCAACGGTAGTGTCAATTAGTCAAGTGTTTACTGGTCTCTCTCCAGGAAAGATTAGAGTCTACTACTCTCGGTAGAGATGTTTGGAGAGTGGTTATTTGTGGCACTGTGGTCTACTGTAGTAGACTTGTCCTGTCTGTTATTTTTACCGAGGGACTTCAGAGCATGAAGGTAAGCACCCGAGGTGCTTTATGTTGTTTGTTTTTCTTAGAGCAAACACTCTGGTAACAACCTTGCTCCTTGCGACAAAAGGAAGTACCACAAACACTCTGGTAACAACCTTGCTCCTTGCAACAAAAGGAAGTACCACAAATACTCTTGACTAGACTTTTGGTAGACGTGGTTCTAGTAAGGAAACAGGTACTTGTTTGTAGGGATATAAGAAATGAAATGTACCATAATTAGGAACATTCAATTTCTCAGTGCTTACCTTTAGTAATAAAATAAGGCCTTATGGCTATCTCTCGCAATCTCTCCTTGCTGCTCACAAAGCTTTAAGGCTATGGTGAATTGATGTCTGGTGCAATGATCTGCTAGGAGCTGATGTGATGTAAATGAAACTAATTAGGGAAATGTCAAACATAATTAATAAAACAGGTTTAAGTTGTGAAAACACTGTCAGCGGAATGAATGAAGATGCTGCCTCTCTTCTCCCTGCTGCCGCTCTGCCTTCGCTTTCAATTCGCCGCCGTTCAATTAGGTCATGGATCGTTCGTGAGATGCAGCTCTCCTCTCCTCTCCTCTCTCTTTCCCTTTTACCTTCTTTCTCTCTCTTTCTCTCTTGCTCTCTCTCTCACACACTTATTTTTCCAACTCTCTCTGTAGAAAACTGAGGAAAAGGAGGGGTAGCCACCATCCTGTGGAAGGGAAATAAATTTGCCTGTCCATCCACCGCCTGGAAGAAATTAATTGCAGACTCCTCATCCTGTCTGGGTACAACAGGGGCATTAACATAAGCAATTTGCGTCTGACTTCTTCTGCCGGCTGCTTAATAGAGCATCGGACCTGGCCGATAAGGCTCGAGGTCCCTGACGCATTAGCATTTTTATAATATCAAAATATTATAGCGCCCGGATTTGCCGAAGCCCATTCATTATTGATAAGAACAAAAGGTTTTATAAATTACAAAAGGGGATCATGACCTATAATTACGGCAAGCAAATTAGGGTGTGCAGTAAAGTCAGTTACATTTTGAAGGAAAATAATGATGCTGGAGACCTTTTTCCTTCCCTCAGGATTGGGAAAATAATAGATTCCCTCATATCTACACACAGGGTTGAGGAGTGGGCTCAGAGGATCATGAAGGACAGTGCCTACACATGAAAGGGGCCTATAGAGCACCAATGCTAATTAGCTGTATTTTGGTCCGGTGTAATCCACCCAACTGTCTCCAAGTCACCCTGCACACTCCACCCTGCCCTCCAGCCCCTCAGATATATACCACACACACGCACGCACACACACACACACACACACACACACACACACACACACACACACACACACACACACACACACAGACCATTGGTCGAGAATCCATCACCAAAGTATGTAGTCTACGTGGTTTGTATTCCGACAGCATAGCCTTCCAGACGTATCATATTCTCAGGTGGAAATCCACACCAGGTGCCACAGATGCCAAGCAAGGCTCGGGGGAGATGGAAATTGAGATAATTAGGTTAGGTCCCTGGAGACGCCCCCCATCATCAACCACTGATTGTTGCTGCTCCATGTTTGTTCCAGACGCCTTAAAGGTTTCCCTAAGGTGTCCTCTGTGAAAGTGTTTCACACAATCTGTTGCCTGATGGAGATAACCTTTTACTGTGACTGACTCTGTTTGAAGGTATTTTCCCCTCTTAAGAGTAAAGGTGAGAAAAACAAAACCATTTTATGTGTTCAAACCTTCATCTTTAGATATGTCATTTAACTGTACAGAACCTTTGTATCTTTATTTTGACTGACAAGCTAGATGGACAGAGGATTTTACAGGATGATGATTACATTTGTTTATTGAATGACAATGTATGCTGAAATGTGCAGGTTACCACCTGTCCTGTTCAAATGAAATCGATTTACTTTTAAAGTTTTATGCTATACAACATTGCATCCACAATAGAGAGATATAACAGGGGGGTTAAAATGTATGGGGATGCATTTTCGTTATTCATTTTGTGAGGAAAAAATATTCAATATCAAAAATGAGAAACCATGTGCTGTAAGTACCATAGTCAAACGAACACACAGTAACACAGTTACGCTATAGCAGTGTGTCTGTAAGGGCAGCACTATACATTATGTGCATCTAGAATACTGAAAACTAGGCCACTGAATTCCCCAGAGTTTTGTTGTTGATTAGATAGGATGTAAATTCTTCCTGTAATGATTCTGTCCCAAAACAAATGTCTGCTAGTGAGGCCAGAGTTTCCTCCCTTACGGTAAGCCTAGTAATACAACCCTTGAACACCCCCTTCTTGCTTCCAAAGTATATGAATCTGTGAAGGATATCTCTGAATCACTACAACCTGAACAGTAATAAGGAATGAATATGGAATAAGTCATGGGAAGGATGTTCTATTGACACACCACTTGCCCTTGCACTGTAGACTTACAGTCTGGTTGTTTCATAGTTGGGCCCTGGTAATCGCTGTTACAGTGTTCCATAGTGCACCACCCTCCTTATCATTCATTAACCTCCAACTGTGGTGTCTTTCTGCCCTCCCAACAATCATTTCCTCGCCAGTTTATGACATACAATACATTCTCATGCAGGAAGGATGCGCATGTATACTAATATATTGTCAGTCCATTGCCCAGCTAAAGGTGACATTTTTTATTTATTTGGTGGCTCTTCATATAATTTCCCAATGCCGATAAAAATTAATTATCCTGCCTATTTTATTTTTTGAGAACCTCCCCATCTGGAGGGAAGACAGTAGTCTGTCTGTCTGATTAATGGCGGGGCGAGGCAGTTGCCAGTGCTGCTACGCCATTGAAGCCTTTCTGTCTGGTCCAGGTCAAAACCATGCACCCGGCAGCATGGCGCTAGCCCAGTACAAAACAATCTCCACACAGCATTGTGGGAATGACTCCCATACACTCTCACTCTATAACAATAACAACAAACATATACTGACACGACATATACTGACACGAATATGCTGAAGTAGTTTTAGCAATTATACTCCTTAATTAATTCAAAATATCTCTATCAATCAATTTATGGGAAGGGGGGTTATTCCACCTTAACCTGTCATTGAGGTAAACAGACTAATAAGTACACAGAATCACTGCATTATTATTTGACATGACGCATCCTGAACTTGGATAGGCAGCAGTGCATGAAATAGGCTGGTAATTTGAAATATGCCACACATATCAAATAGCCTTTTCCTCCTTATCATGTTACATCTGGCAATCCACTCACCTCTTGAAAGGAAGCCACCATTACAAAACCAACAAATGCAATGCAGTTTAAATCCCAAAATCAATTAGCAAAGCAGTTTGATTGAATATTAGGATTGAATATCTTTATTTTCAATAGCAGTTCCTTAAAGCTACTTTAACTGGTTGATCAATTGCAGAGTGTAGATACACTGCTGGAATGATGCCCTTGAGATATAAAGTAATTTCCTTATCCTTAAAGGGCTAATCCTTTATTGAAACAATAACAAAGCGGTCACCCTGCCTCTGTTTTGGTAAAAAGCTGAGGGATGGGGCTGGAGAAGTGTAACCACTCTCAAATTCATAGACAGAGCTATGGGTGCAAGAACTGACCAAGATATACAAGGTATGAAAATGATAGTTTAACTATGTTTTGACACTATACAGAGTTTATGTTTACAATATTTACAACCATTGGAGTAAAACAACCATGAATTTTGGGTTCTAATGGTGTATGACATTTGAACTAAGCATTAGGCTTAGTTATATTCTCCAAGAATCAATAGATATATATCATTAATTTATAAGTCCAAAAATGTATTTACCAACTGAGGATTCAAGCTTTAACCTATAGAACAAACACAGTGATGTTAGCCCTCCAGCTGCCCACACAGAGGAAGAGGAGGCCAAGGATCTCTCATGTCACTGGAGCCTTGACTCATTTGTTACCGCTGTGTCAAAAGGAAGATGACATTTACAGCCCCTCGATGTGACTGCCTCCAGATCGCCGGGCACTCCTGAAGTAATAAATATTTGCCTTTAAAGAAAGAGGTCTGTGAGCTCAGTTTTTACAGTTGAAGTCGGAAGTTTAAATACACTTAGGTTGGAGTCATTAAAACTCGTTTTTCAACCACTCCACAAATTTCTTGTTAATTAAAAATCCACCACTTTTTAAAAAACATTTTTGCCTAAAATTACATACCCAAATTTAACTGCCTGTAGCTCAGGCCCTGTAGCTCAGGCCCTTTGCACACTCTTGGCATTCTCTCAAACAGCTTCATCTGGAATGCTTTTTGCTACAGTCTTGAAGGAGTTCCCACATATTCTGAGCACATGTTGGCTGCTTTTCTTTCACTCTGCAGTCCAACTCATACCGACCCATCTCAATAGGGTTGAGGTCGGGGATTGTGGAGGCCAGGTCATCTGATGCAGCACTCCATCACTCTCCTTCTTGGTCAAATAGCCCTTACACAAATAGCCCTTACACTGAAGATGTGTTGGGTCATTGTCCTGTTTGTCACGCCCTGGTCAAAGTATTTTGTGTTCATCTTTATGTATTTGGTCAGGCCAGGGTGTGGCATGGGGTTTTTGTAATTGTGGTGTGTTTGTCTTGGGGTTTTGGTGGTGGTATTGGGATTGTAGCTTAGTGGGTTGTCTAGCAAAGTCTATGGCTGTCTGGAGTGGTTCTCAATCAGAGGCAGATGCTTATCGTTGTCTCTGATTGGGAACCATATTTAGGCAGCCATATTCTTTGAGGGTGTCGTGGGTGATTGTCCTTAGTGTCCTATGTGTACTCGTTGTTAGTTTGCACCAGATAGGCTGTTTCGGTTTCGTTTATTGTTTTTTGTAAGTTCGTGGTTCTTTGTTATATTAAACATGGATCGCAATCGACACGCTGCAGTTTGGTCCGACTCTCTTTCATCACCACTAGAAAACCGTTACAGAATCACCCACCAACCAAGGACCAAGCGGCGTGGTAAACAGAGGCAGCAGCAACAGCAGCAGCAGGAGAAGCGACAGGTGCAGCAGGAGCAACAGCAGCAGCAGCAAAGGCAGCAGCAGGAGCAGAGGCAGCAGCAGGAGAAGCAACAGAGGCAGCAGCAGCATTGGGAGAGGCTGCACTCTTTGGATAAATGGACTTGGGAGGAGATCCTTGACGGACAAGGACCCTGGGCAGAGCCATGGATGGAATTGGAGCTGTCGGCGAAGCAGAGTGCTGAGTCTGAGAGTGTGGAGGATGTATTGGACAGAGTAGAGAGAAAGGTGTGGGCTTGGCATAGCATGCACGGCATACCAGTGCCAGCACCACGCATCAGGCCTACAGTGTGCCTCGCCTGTTCAGCGCAGCCAGAGCCTTTCTCCTCTACAGCGCTGCCGGAGCCTCCCGCCTGTTCAGCGCAGCCAGAGCCTTCCTCCTCTACAGCGCTGCCGGAGTCTTCCGCCTGTTTAGCGCAGCCAGAGCCTTCCTCCGACACAGCGCTGCAGGAGTCTCCCGCCTGTTCAGCGCAGCCAGAGCTGCCAGTCTGCATGAAGCAGCCAGAGCTGTCAGTCTGCATGGAGCAGTCAGAGCTGTCAGTCTGCATGGAGCAGTCAGAGCTGTCAGTCTGCATGGAGCAGTCAGAGCTGTCAGTCTGCATGGAGCAGCCAGAGCTGTCAGTCTACATGAAGCAGCCCGAGCTGCCAGTCTGCATGAAGCAGCCAGTCTACATGGAGCAGCCAGAGCTGTCAGTCTACATGAAGCAGCCCGAGCCGCCAGTCTGCATGAAGCAGCCAGTCTACATGGAGCAGCCAGAGCTGTCAGTCCGCATGGAGCAGCCAGAGCTGTCAGTCCGCATGGAGCAGCCAGAGCTGTCAGTCTGCATGGAGCAGCCAGAGCTGTCAGTCCGCATGGAGCAGCCAGAGCTGTCAGTCTACATGAAGCAGCCCGAGCTGCCAGTCTGCATGAAGCAGCCAGTCTACATAGAGCAGCCAGAGCTGCCAGTCTGCATGAAGCAGCCAGAGCTGTCAGTCTGCATGGAGCAGTCAGAGCTGTCAGTCTGCATGGAGGAGCCAGAGCTGTCAGTCTACATGAAGCAGCCCGAGCTGCCAGTCTGCATGAAGCAGTCAGTCTACATGGAGCAGCCAGAGCTGTCAGTCCGCATGGAGCAGCCAGAGCTGTCAGTCTACATGAAGCAGCCCGAGCTGCCAGTCTGCATGAAGCAGCCAGTCTACATGGAGCAGCCAGAGCTGTCAGTCTGCATGAAGCAGCCAGAGCTGTCAGTCTGCATGGAGCAGCCAGTCTGCATGGAGCAGCCAGTCTGCACGGAGCTGTCAGTCTGCACGGAGCTGTCAGTCTGCACGGAGCTGTCAGTCTGTAAGGAGCTGCCAGTCTGCAAGGAGCTGCCAGTCTGCAAGGAGCTGCCAGTCAGCACGGAGCCGCCAGAGCGGTCAGTCTGTAAGAAGCCGCCAGAGCTGTCAGCCTATATGGAGCAGCTAGTGCCGCCAGTCTGCCCAGCGCCGCCAGTGCCCCCGTCTGCCCAGCATCGCCAGTCTGCCCAGCGCCATCAGTCTGCCCAGCATCGCCAGTCTGCCCAGCATCGCCAGTCTGCCCAGCATCGCCAGTCTGCCCAGCGTCGCCAGTCTGCCCAGCGCCACCAGTCTGCCCAGCATCGCCAGTCTGCCCAGCATCGCCAGGCTGCCCAGCACTGCCAGTCTGCCTAGCGTCGCCAGTCTGTCCAGCGCCGCCAGGCTGCCCAGCGCCGCCAGATCTGCCAGTCAGCCAGACTCTTCCAGATCTGCCAGTCAGCCAGTCTCTTCCAGATCTGCCAGTCAGCCAGACTCTTCCAGATCTGCCAGTCAACCAGACTCTTCCAGATCTGCCAGTCAACCAGACTCTTCCAGATCTGCCAGTCAGCCAGTCTCTTCCAGATCTGCCAGTCAGCCAGACTCTTCCAGATCTGCCAGTCAACCAGACTCTTCCAGATCTGCCAGTCAACCAGACCCTTCCAGATCTGCCAGTCAACCAGACTCTTCCAGATCTGCCAGTCAACCAGACTCTTCCAGATCTGCCAGTCAACCAGACTCTTCCAGATCCGCCAGTCAGCCGGGATCTGCCAGAACTGCCAGTCGGCCAGGATCCGCCAGTCAGCCAGGATCCGCCAGTCAGCCAGGATCCGCCAGTCCATGATCCGCCAGTCAGCCAGGATCCGCCAGTCTTTCAGGATCCGCCAGAAGTGCCAGTCAACCAGGATCCGCTAGTCTGCCAGGATCCGCCAGTCTGCCAGGATCCGCCAGTCTGCCAGGATCCGCCAGAACTGCCAGTCGGCCAGGATCTGCCAGTCGGCCAGGATCTGCCAGTCAGCCAGGATCTGCCAGTCGGCCAGGATCTGCCAGTCGGCCAGGATCCGCCAGTCTGCCAGGATCAGTTAGATCCGCCATTCAGCCAGGATCCGCCAGTCTGCCAGGATCCGCCAGTCAGCCAGGATCCGCCAGTCAGCCAGGATCCGCCAGTCAGCCAGGATCCGCCATTCAGCCAGGATCCGCCAGTCTGCCAGGATCCGCCAGTCAGCCAGGATCCGCCAGTCAGCCAGGATCCGCCAGTCAGCCAGGATCCGCCAGTCCATGATCCGCCAGTCAGCCAGGATCCGCCAGTCTTTCAGGATCCGCCAGAAGTGCCAGTCAACCAGGATCCGCCAGTCAGCCAGGATCCGCTAGTCTGCCAGGATCCGCCAGTCTGCCAGGATCCGCCAGTCTGCCAGGATCCGCCAGAACTGCCAGTCGGCCAGGATCTGCCAGTCGGCCAGGATCTGCCAGTCAGCCAGGATCTGCCAGTCGGCCAGGATCTGCCAGTCGGCCAGGATCTGCCAGTCGGCCAGGATCTGCCAGTCGGCCAGGATCTGCCAGTCGGCCAGGATCCGCCAGTCTGCCAGGATCAGTTAGATCCGCCAGTCTGCCAGGATCCGCCAGTCTGCCAGGATCCGCCAGTCTGCCAGGATCCGCCAGTCTGCCAGGATCCGCCAGTCTGCCAGGATCCGCCAGTCAGCCAGGATCCGCCAGTCAGCCAGGATCCGCCAGTCTCCCAGGACCCACCAGTCAGCCAGGATCCGCCAGAAGTGCCAGTCAGCCAGGATCTGCCGGAACCACCAGCCAGCCAGGATCTGGTAGATCCATCAACCTGCCTGAGCTTCCTCTCACTCCTGAGCTTCCTCTCACTCCTGAGCTTCCTCTCACTCCTGAGCTTCCTCTCACTCCTGAGCTTTCTCTCACTCCCGAGCTTCCCCTCAGTCCCGAGCTGCCTCAGTCCCGAGCTGTCCTTCAGTCCCGATCTGCTCCTCAGTCCAGTGGGGTTCTGGGTGAGGACTACTAGGCCATGGTCGGCGGCGAGGGTGGACTATCCAGGGACGAAGGAGAGGGGACTAAGACATTAAATGAGTGGGGTCCACGTCCCGCGCCCGAGCCGCCACCATGGACAGACGCCCACCCGGACCCTCCCTATTGTTTTGAGGTGCGTTCGGGAGTCCGCACCTTAGGGGGGGGGTTCTGTCACGCCCTGGTCAAAGTATTTTGTGTTCATCTTTATGTATTTGGTCAGGCCAGGGTGTGGCATGGGGTTTTTGTAATTGTGGTGTGTTTGTCTTGGGGTTTTGGTGGTGGTATTGGGATTGTAGCTTAGTGGGTTGTCTAGCAAAGTCTATGGCTGTCTGGAGTGGTTCTCAATCAGAGGCAGATGCTTATCGTTGTCTCTGATTGGGAACCATATTTAGGCAGCCATATTCTTTGAGGGTGTCGTGGGTGATTGTCCTTAGTGTCCTATGTGTACTCGTTGTTAGTTTGCACCAGATAGGCTGTTTCGGTTTCGTTTATTGTTTTTTGTAAGTTCGTGGTTCTTT